>NC_065912.1:941453-1250271 GCF_905147045.1 Nymphalis io
AAATTATTTTATGCCTCATACAGTTTCAATGTCTTTGAACAAATTTGATATTAATGTTAAGTATTTAAAAGCTATATTTGCTTATACGTGTTGTTTGTACATATATTATTTATGCTCTACTGTTATTAAATTTACTTGATATTTATGTCTTATGATTATTAGCTTAATATTTAATATATTAGTGTATAATGACAATTCAAGTGTTTGTGTGATTGCTTGAAGCATATTTCCGTTATACTTTGAATTTGATAAGAATATAATGTTACATAAAATTATATACAAATAGGAAATTACTTGCGTTCATTATACATCTTATTTCAAATTCATGTTAAAATATATCAATGAATAAGGCGTATAAAATGTAGGTACAAGAATGATAATATAGCTTAGAGTTAATATTTTGAAAAAGTGGGTATAAATGAAAAGGCAGGACAGTATAACCACACTTATTATTTATCATGAATTAAACTTATTTTACTTATTCTTTATAATCAATCATGCTGATCACACTTATTGCACTTAATAGCTATCACTTTGTACACAACCGGACAGAGGTACGGCTTACGATGCGGGTAGTAGTAGAATGCTGGCTCCACAACCTTAAGCCAGGCAATTATCGTACCAAGGCCCGTAAAATTATCGTACATCATCAATACAATCATATACAATCAGGATAATGATTATAATATACAATAATATTATACAAAATCACAACAATTTATTTTAAATAATGTAATTATAGTAGAAAGCAGCAGTAAAAAAAACAAGAACCCAAAACAGACACTAGCAACCACGAAAAGTATGTGAGCGGCTGCAGCACCAGTAAAAACAATTGTAATTGTTATTTATTAGTGTAATTATGACATTTTGCATCATAATGGAAATTATCGTACGATAGTAGTGTACCATGGTACATCGTACGTAGTTATGAAATTATCGTATTTGTACGAAAATTATCGTACGGTTGTGAACCCTGGCTCCAAATGAGCTGGCACGGCAATGGTGGCTTCCGGTGGAATGTGGCTTTACTATGATTGGCTGGCTTGACTCCGCGGTTATATGGCACGCTGTCATTGGCTGAGGTGGTGTGACGTAACAATTTATAAATTCAATTGCATATGATTATTACATGTTTATCTTAAAAATTGCTAAGTTTCTTACCTGGTTACGGTTCTGCTCGTCCCTGCCTATATTTCGAATCATTCATTTTTATTGTGTTGACGAGACTATCTTTTTCACTATAATCATTCAGATTTTTTTAGTCATGAAGATTTATGGGATATTTTTTTATTTAAAAAAAAAATATTGCTGTAGAGATAGAAAGCCAGCCAGCTAGTAAACTTTATTGTTTTCTAGCTAAATTTTTTTTACGCTTACGGTTTCAGAAAAGAGCAACACATTATAATTTCTTCTTTTACACAATACCATAAGTTGATGTCATGTGGTTTTATGCAAATTTATAATAATGAGCGGGATTTATAATTTAAAGAAATATTCTTTTTTTTAAATTTAACAAGCAGTTCTAGGAAGATATCTATTAGGCATGGTAATATCTTGAGACTTGAATCTAGTTTCTCATCTAATTCAATTACACGCTAAAACGTTCGCAGGCGTTGTAACGACTTCGTTTGAATGAGTTAATTTTTGTGCTCGTTTTGTTACGTCATAGAATGAAATTCATTTCTTTAATAAAGACCTTAATCAACGAATATGAAGTTAATAAGGTATTTTTGATATCTATATTCAATTACATATATTTTTTGAAATGACACATGTTCTATTTAATTAATTAAGTTAATCTTAATAATGTTATTAATACAATACAATTAATAGAATACATTTAATACTATGAAACAATAGCTTAACCGCAACCTTTTAAAAAACCCATTATATAAACTTCTTTCTCATGTCGATATAAGAGATCAATTAACTAGTAACAGTACAGTAACATCCTGTGAATATTCCGATTCTGGACTAAGGCCTCCTCTCCCTTTTTGAGGAAAAGGTTTGGAGCTTATTCCACCACGCTGCTCCAAAGCGGGTTGGTGGAATACACATGTGGCAGAATTTCGGTGAAATTAAACACATGCAACCTCACGATTTTCCTTCACCGAAAAGCACGAGATGAATTATAAACACAAATTAAGTACACGAAAACTTAATGGTTCTTGTCTGGGTTTGAACCTGCAATCCCCGGCTAAGATTTAAAAGTCGTAGGTAACCATTTTAAATAAATTAATAAGTTATGAAACAAGCAACGTAAGAGCATACTTAATTAACAACCCTTTGATTTTATATACTTAATTCGACTTTAAGATACAGAATGTCTCTGTGATGTTTCGAAATAAAACTTTTTTAATCTGTCATCCTCAAGGACACTTTTGATAAATGACAACAAGAACAATTATTCTGATTCTCTAAGCACTTTAAGTTTCGAAAGTACTATAACATCGTAAACTGAAATGCTTTTGTGAATTTAATCATTTTAACGTCTCGTTATAATTTTTTTTTCTGAGAATAGCAAATAGCGGCAAATGCTCGGGAGGCTCACCTCATAACACCGCAGGTGTGTTACCGAACTTTGAATACGGTATTTAAGGAATCTTGTTTTTACAACATATGGACATTAGTATATATCCCCAACCATAATATATGATACTTACATTTATTCCCCGTCTTATTGCCTCTACTGGTGACAGGGCTGGTTCATTTTTCGACCAGAGAATCGGAATTGGGGAAATGCTGCTAGCATTATTGCCACCATTCCACGCGGTCACGATTTATACAGAAACTTTTTTGAATTTCTATATGCATTTATTTAATGTAAATAAATAAATGGTATATTTACAGTGATTAATTGAAAAAAAAATATTGTTACGCTGCATCAAACGAAGGCAGTTTTATTAAGCCCATTAATTATAAATAAAATACCGTAAAACAAAATATTTTAAGTGCACCATTTTATTGTAAAAGAAAGATAATATTAACGTAGATAATGCACTTAAAGCTAATAATTAATTAGGTAGGGTGTTGATCAGACTCCAAAATGTAGTCGTGGGGCGTTGCGTAACCTGAGTAAATATAAGCAACATGTATGTTAATTACATTAATTACAAAACATGTCTTGAGACAAAACTTCTGATATAATTAACCCTTTAATAACGTTATAATTATTTGATTTTTTCATAATATTTTAAATTTCATAGAATTGTGCTTATTTTTATCGCTATCGCAATAATACCCGTTTAAAATCCAAACGTAAAGGATTCTAAAAAGCATATGTACATATTAGTGCTATTAAACGCTCAAGCAAATTAAATAGCGTACCCACTGAATGGATACTCCCGTAAGAGTCAGATAATTAGTCCAAAGCTTAGAAGTTTTTAATTAGGAACGAGGCAGCATGTTGAAAATTCCAGAAAATGTGGAAAGTGGCAGGTCTTACTTTTAAACTTGAAAATACTTAATGTAACCGTGCTTTAAATACGTATTTACAAGTTAGTAATTTGTTTACTGGCATACTTACCGTTTTCTAATAATAATTTTAATATGAAACCATGTTGAGACGACATTGACCATTTATTAGATATTTTTATAGTATAAGTAGGCGGACGAGCATATGGGCAACCTGATGGTAATTGATCACCAACGCCCATAGACATTGTACAGTAACAGCCTGTTAATGTCCTCTCCCTTTTTGAGGAGAAGGTTTAGAGCTTATTCCACCACGCTGCTCTAATGCGGGTTGGTAGAATATACATGTGACATGATTTCAATGAAATTAGACACATGCAGGTTTCCTCACGATGTTTTCCTTCACCGTCAAGCACGAGATGAATTATAATCACAAATTAAGCACATGAAAATTCAGTGGTGCTTACCCGGGTTTGAACCCACGATCATCGGTTAACCACTAGGCCATCTCGGCTTTCCCATAGACATTGGCATTGTAAGAAATGTTAACCATCGCTTACATCGCCAATGCGCCACCAAACTTGGGAACTAATATGTTATGTCCGTTGTGCCTGTAATTACACTGGCCACTCACCCTTCAAACCGGAACTCAACAATACCAAGTACTGCTGTTTTTCCGTAGAATATCTGATAAGTGGGTGGTACCTACCCAGACAAAACACACAGGAAACATGCATGTATAGATATTATATTTTAGGTTAAAGGTCACTACCGCATATAGAAATTGCCATTTATAAACCATCCATTACGTCGCCAATGCGCCACCAACCTTGGGAACGAAGATGTCATTCGTACCTGTAGTTACACTGACTCACCTTTCAAACCGGAGCACAACAATATAGAATATCTAATGAGTTGTACATACACATACGAGCTTGCACAATTTCCTATCTCCAAGTAATTACATTTTTAGTATTGGTTATTATTTTTTCGTGTACTTATTTTGATTAATTTATTCATAACATATTCATGACGAGCCGGTTGGCGTGATTGGTAGATACTTGCATTTCACGCCGAAGGTTGTAGGTTCGATTCCCACCCAGGACTGACATTTGTGTGCATGAACATGTCTGTTTTTCCTGAGTCTGGGTATAATTATCTATATTTAAGTATATATTTACAAAAGAAAAGTAGTATATGTAGTATATCAGTTGTCTGGTTTCCATAGCACAAGCTTTGTACAAGCTTAATTTGGGATCAGATGGCCGTGTGTGAAAAATGTCCCACGATATTATTATTATTATTATTCATTATAAATAGTTATATATAGGACACTGTAAACAATATCCATACCACATGTAACTCAAAACTTTCACTAACTTAATGAGGAATTTCATCCAATTAAAACACATCGAAAGTTTTACACTGTTTTATTAGATCCGTAGTCTAAGTTTAATTTTAAATTGAATCAAAGTTCAGATTGTCTCTTTTGGAGTTTTTTAACTATTTTAAATTTCGCTTCCTTCACAGTGGAAAAGTAATTTAATGGTTATGAAGAGTTTTACTGTTGAAGTTAGTAGAAAGCTTTTTTTATTGGCTAAGGTACTTAGGGAAGGTTAGACGGTTAATGGTTGGAAGACGTAAATCGTAATCGAAAATTATTCAAACGTGTAACTATTCTGTAAGAACAAACTCGAAACTCACCGCGGAAAACGGTCATGAAATGTTAAAAAGTGATATGCGACATTATATATATAAGATTTCATGCGTGTAGCATCACCATAATGATACTATTATGATGCGCCACCAATCTTGGGAATTAAGATGTTATGTCTGTATTTGCACCGGCTCACTCACCCTTCAAGCTGGAACTCAACATTACAATGTATTGCTGTTTATTTTTTTAATTTATTTGTTAGATCACCAACAAAGTACACACAGATACATGATAGCATACAGTTCATAAAAAAAAAAAAGAAGTGGTACCTCAATAACAGGTGATAACTGCATGAATAATAAGGCAACATATACATTATAGCACAAAAAAAAAACAAATAAAAGACAAATCAAAATTTCAAGTTACAAAACAAAAAAAAAACAATGAAAAAAAACTTAATAAGGTAATATAAAAATAATAATGAAAACTAATATGGATAATTAAGTATTACTTATTAATGGCATTATGGACCTTCTAAATTTAACATTATTGGTAAAGATGTCTACATCCTTGCCCATATATACGCAATTATAAGGCCTTATAATTCTATTTATAGGTGAACTATGTGCTAGGTTCGATTTTGAAGCTTTAGTTTAAAACAATTTACGCCTGTTCAAGCGCAAGCATTTTGTGGACGCGGAAATAAGTGGGGATAACTTTGGTCAGTCCAAAATGCCATTAATGAGTCTATACATAAAAAGGCTATCCAGCAAGCATCTTGGATCAGCAAGCGATTTCATTTTAAAATGTATTAACCTATCCTTATAGTTTGGTATTTTTTAGCCAACCCGTTTTTATAACATAGATGGCACAAAAAGCGTTTCTGAACACTTTCTAATCTCTTGGAATAAACATCATAGAACACTACAGTACTCCAGTCCGCTGCGGACAAAAGCTTTATATAAAGTAATTAGGTAAATAATAAAAAACCTAAATTTTTAAAAGCCGTCCTACAGATTGTGTCGATATGGAAATGAAAACGTAATTTATGATCGAGAATGACTCCGAGGTCTCGAACCCCACTATGTTCTCGAAACGTTGAATTTTTTAATTTATACGATATCTGTGAAATCGTTTTGAGTCTATTGAAGCACATCAAACTACACTTATCAACATTGAGACGTACCGTTATCTTCACACACTGTAATTTAAGCAATCTAAATCGTCCTGAAGTACCGCCACGTCACTGGGCGAAGAAATGGCTAGAAAGAATTTGAGATCATCTGCAAATAGCATGAAACTGGAATTCGTGAAGCAAACATTTATATCGTTAATGAATATGTTGAAAAGAATTGGTCCTAAATATGAGCCTTGTGGGACTCCAGAAATAGCCTGAAATGATTTAGATTTATAACTATTGACTACCACTAGCGATTCTCTTTTGTTAAGATAGGATTGAAACCACTCCAATAAACATCCCGAGATGCCATATTCAGACATCTTTCTAAGAAGTTTAGCAGTAGAATATCTGATGAGTGGGTGGTACCTTTTTTTAACGCTGGAAAAACGCGTTACGCGTTTCCCCCACGGGACAAGTGGGGGGTTATGTGGGGCTCACCGGTTCCAAGGTGCCGACTGCGCCCCGAACATCGAAATACCCACTAAAAAACCAGCGGTACCCTTTCCGTATTAACGAGGAGCGCCACGGGATCGCTTTCGCATGCTACCGTGACGCTCTGAGTGGGTGATACTTTTTTTTCTTTTTTTTTTTTTCGGGGAGGGAAGGCATTTATGTCTGCCGCCCGGTCCGGGGAGACCGGGACGGGTATGTGGGACTCACGGGGCAGAAGGCCCCGTCCTACCCACTAAAACCTCCCCGGATTTCCGCCTCTCCGCAAGGCGGCGGGGTCACGGGAACGTTGTGACTTACAACCGCAACCCCGCCAGCGGTCGTCGCCATAAGGCGACCCATCTCGAGAGTGCGCCAGGATGGTAGGGCGCGCCTCCCTCCTCTCTCTGCCTCCGTCCTGTTACGTGACGGACTCCCCCGAGTCCGCCACTGGAGGCTGGGTGTTCCAGGAGAAGGCACGTCGCCGTCGATGAGGTCTCCTTCTTCGTTGCGGGAGCGAGTCCTCGTCGTTCTCCCGCTCCCGCTCTGCTTCCTCCTTTTGCGACATGACGCATCCGCTAAACCGGGACACTGCCGCCCAGATCTCTTCGCTTCCGGCTATCTTCTCGACGACGGCCGGAAGCGACAGGTCCCCATCTACAGCCGTGGATAGGACCGCGCGAGGCTCCGCCCAAGCCGGGCACTCTACGCGCGTGTGTTCCGCCGTACCCGCGGCTCCTCCGCCACAATGGTGGCACTCCACCGTCGGCTCCCTACCGACCACCTCATACAGGTACCGGCCAAGACAACTGTGGCCGGTCAAAAGGTGTTTGAGGTGAGACGTGGGTGGGCCGTACTTGCGCTCAACCTTCTTCCTCAGCACCGGCCGAATGGCCGCAACGAGGTCCCGGCTAGCACCCGGGGCCATTCGGCGAACACCCTCTCGCGGGCCTCCTCCCGCCACATCCGAACCTCACGTGGGTGGGGCCGGTTCTCCTCCGCTCTCAGTGCCGCCTTGATCCGCCAATAGACCCTCAAGTTAGCCTCGGCCTCGAGGTCCCATGGCGGGCTTCCGGCGAGCAGGCACGCTGCGGTGTACGAAAACGTGCGGTACGCCCGAGCCGCTCTGAGCGCCATCGCTCGCTGCGGACGTCGCAGCGAGGTGACGTTACGGGCGCTCAGAGTGTCCGCCCATATCGGCGCCTCGTAGAGTGCCATCGAGCGCACGACGCCGGTGTACAGGCGCCTGCAGGAGCCTCCTGGCCCACCCACGTTCGGGAGGATCCTCCCTAGCGCCCCGGCTGCAGCCACCAACTTTGGGGCCAAACGCCGGAAGTGCTTTTCGAACTTCCACCTGCCGTCGAGTACGAGTCCCAGGTACTTCATCGTCGACCCGACGGCGATGGAAGTTCCGCCCACCGTTATCGCCGCCCCCAGAGGTGGCGCGTTCCGAGGCCCGTGAAAGACGACGGCCTCGGATTTGTGTAGGGCCACCTCGAGGCCCAACGCGCGGATTCGGTGGTCCACGTGCGCCACCCCAGCCGTGGCGTGATAGGCCACCTCCCGGTATGAACTGCCGCGGGCCGACACGAGGGTGTCGTCAGCGTCCGGCCCATCCGTCCAAAGTCGGGAAAGCCACCGCCCTGCCCGAGAAGTAATCGGCCACGGTACGCCGCAGGTAGCCCGGCACACCGTGGAACCGCAGGGCCTCCATCACCGTTTCCCAGGGCAGGGTGTTGAAGGCATTGGAAATATCCAGCGACACTGCCAACACCACCCCGCCCCGAGACACCTCCTCCTCGGCCAGGGCCCTCACCCTGGCGATCACGTCGAGCGTCGAGCGGCCGGGACGGAACCCGCATTGCCGCTCGTCGAGTCCCGGCTCCATACTGCCGACGAGACGGGCAGCGAGCACCCGCTCGAAGTGTTTGCTCAACTCGTCGAGCAACACGATTGGGCGGTAGGCCGACCTCCTTGCGGATCAGGACGAGCGTGCCCGTTTTCCACCGACTCATTCAGGTTGTGTAAACATAACCCTATACACCTAGTAAATCGGCAATAATTTTTTCTTAATTTTTTAAAATATATCGTAAAGTATCGTTTGAAGTTTTAAGAACCGGGCGACATACTTTACAGGTTGAATTGATGTTAGGCTGGTCACGTATGTGTATCAATAAACGCAGCGTGATGTGCTGGTGTCAGCTGGATGAACTGAAGATGGTGGTGGGTCCCGGCTTAATGCGGAAGATGGAGTGTGTAGCTGTTTCCAAACCATAAGCTTTGATACACCTTGCCTAAATAGCCCTTGAATACAAATAGTTGACAGGCAGGTTGGCGTGGTTGGCAGATACTTGCCTTTCATGCCGCAGATCGTGGGTTCGATTCCCACCCAGGACAAACATTTGTGTGCATGAACATGTCTGTTTGTCCTGAGTCTGGGTGTAATTATCTATATAAGTATGTATTTAGAAATAAAAGTAGTATATGTAGTATATCAGTTGTCTGGTTTCCATAGTACAAGCTCTGCTTAGTTTGGGATCAGATGGCCGTATGTGAATAATGTCCAGGATATTATTATTATTTATCTTATAATGATGATTATGATATATATTTGTTAATCTTATATCAAAAGCTTAACTGTATTGTAATTGACTGCGGAACCCTAAATGTCTAACTTTACTCAAGGAGTAAGTTATTTTTTTCAACTAGATATATTGCGCTTGTTAACAATAGACCTTGAACTTGAAGTACAGCCTTGTGTGACCTTCATTCCATCGCAATAAATAACAGTCACAATATACGAAGCGAGAATCGATCCTTGGACGCGTCACTGCACGTAATATTGTCTGAGAGTCCCTACTACACTTATGTCAGCCTGGTATTTTATTACATTTTCTATGGGAGGGTAGGGAAATAAATATTGTCTTTTTTTCTCCCGATTACATGAATAGGGGTGGGGTTTATCAAATTAATGTTTGGCTTGTTGTTTCTGAGCTTCGTATATTATTCTATTCTTTGTTTGACTTGTATGACCGCCTCGATGGTTTAGTGGTCAGATCAGAGGCTGCAGATTCTGGGGTCCTGAGTTCAAACATTTATAATTTATTGGATAAAAACTTACGTAAATATTTAAGATAAATCGAAATAAAAAAAAAATAATAAAAAAATTAATTTCTTAAAAAAAAATCAAATCACACAGACCTTCCCTCTGGAAGAACATAAATGGCTGGCAAAACAAAAAGAAACGCACCACCGGATGTGACGTCACTACCGCTGCCGCCGGAATTCCTAGCGACACGTACGCTTGACATCGACGCCATATTTAAATCTCTTCTTGAAATAATGACATTTTTAAGTGACACGAGAAATGAACTTGGAATATGAAGAAAAACTTTCGGACACATGAGTTAAAAAAATTTGTATGATAAAACACTTTCCTGAATCGCGCTAACGTTTTGTTTTTCGCAATATATTATTATATATATTCTTTAAGAACTCACTTCATTACTCACCCGTGAAATGTTGACAACCGATTTATTTTGATGCGTGTATTCCAGAAAGGTGATAATTATTATGGTCAATGTGCATATTACTTTCTGACATTTTACTGACGATTACCGCCGTGGTTTTTTAAGTTTGCGCTTACAGAATAGCCCTACTAAATCCTTTTGACCCAACTACAAGGTTTTTTTAAATAACCAAATAAATATAAATAAATTGAATGCAGATAAATAATTAACGAATTATTTTTAAACAAGAACAAAAAATTTATTGAAAAATTAATTTATCATCACAAATAATGTATTTAATATTGCATATATCGCCTTGCGAGTATAATTCTACTTCTTGGAACTCTGCATTCATTGAGGGGGTGTATTCGATCACTCCTCTCGAAGGCTGGGTCCTGAGATAGATCCCTTATAGCCGAGATTACTTGCTGTTTATCAAAAGGCACCTCTGGTGTGTCGCTCACTCGAGAGAGCCAGCGTGCTTCCACACAACTGAAATGATTTTATGAACGATTGATAAGTTTTCTTTATTTGTTTTTGTAAGAGCCGAGATGGCCCAGTGATTAGAACGCGTGAATCTTAACCGATGATCGTGGGTTCGAAGCCGGCCAAGAACCAATGAATTTTCATGTGCTTAATTTGTGTTTATAATTCATCTCGAGCTTGACGGTGAAGGAAAACATCGTGGGGAAACTTGCATGTGTCAAATTTCACTGAAATTCTGCCACATGTATATTCCACCAACCCGCATTGGAGCAGCGTGGTCGAATAAGCTCCAAACCTTCTCCACAAAAAAAATAAGAGGAGGCCTTAGCCCAGCAGTGGGACATTCATAGGCTGTTATTGTTACGTTTGTTTCTTTATTTGATATTAACGCAAATATACCTACCTAAATACATATAAAAAGGATATATCATTATTAATAATAAATAAATTTATTGTCCCCAATTTGGCTTTAACTTACAATTAAAGAACATTATAAACTAAAATAAGTTATGTAACAATAAAAGCAAAAGGACGTAATCACATCTAAATTCCATGTCGTTTATGACATTACACTTATTTTCAGCATGCTCTGTACTAAACAATATGACAATAGATGTCTGCAACGTTTCATCGTTCAACGTTTCATATGGATGCGCCATATGTCAGCAATAATTGTCAAATATTGATCTGTTTGTTTGAAAGTTATCGTTTAAATGATTATATTTTATGTTATAAATGTTATATTTATATTCCATAGATATAGTATACACGTTAGTAGAAGTTAGTAGCTACTTATACTATTTTTTTTCTAGTTTTAAATAAAGATCGAATAAATAGAACACGGGATACAAGATGATCAGCGTGCTTAACTTACTTAAGTTAACGCGAGGAATTCAGACAGAAGTCGGGTACATACTGATAATTTTTCGAGAAAAAAAATCAATTTAACGGTACAACATGGGCTTCGAACCTTGGACCTCGGGATCTTCAGCCTTATATCTAGTCACTAAGCCAACGAGACAGTTACCCATTAAGCAGCGTGTTGAAATAAACTCCAAATCTAGATTTTTTTCTATCAGTGAAACATTGACGAATTGTCATTATATTGAAAACTAGAAAAATTACTTACGATGGACAAGGGTCAGCAGGAACTAGAAGGCCAATGGAAGGGGCGGTCCAGTAATCTAAAGGTTGAGGGTGAACAGTGTACTTCTTAAGACGTGAGCTTGTTTTATCGCCTTTTTTCTGAACGAAGCGTTCCTGTATTGAAATTGTTGTCTAATTGTCTATCTTGATGTTAATGATGATAAGGTACTCGGTGGTAGGGTTTTGTGCAAGCCAGTTTGGGTACCACCACATCACATATTCTACTGCCAAACAGTAATACTTTGTATTACTGTTTGGCATATTAATGTCTATATGCGGTGGTGACCAATTATCAAGAAGTGGTCCATTTGATTTATATAAAAAAATAATTATATTTCACAATAGGCCATAAGACCAATGTGTGAAAAGGCTAAACATTTTACTGTAAGGGCACAGTAATAAATGCTTATACAGAGCATATCATATATAAAAGAGACAGGAGGCTGTACGATAATAACACACAAATTACAGTACTATTTACATAACGTTACAGCGACACGTTTTTTTTATCATCTATATAGAAATTTATAATCTTTATCAATGTATTAACGTCAGATTTAAATGTATTGATGGGCCAAATTAAAAATCTGCGAAAGCTTATGCGTAAAATATACAAATACAAGGCTGTAATTACTTTATGATATACGATTAAATCTACATATCTATCAGCTAAATAGTTTCTACATGAGATCCAGCAATCGTAAATAAATCTTGTATGCGTCTAAATAGAACTTACGTAATAGTATGTTATTTGCACCATCTCCTTAATTTTGTCGGTTATTAGTCTGAAGGTTAACCCGAGGTGATGAAGCGATGGCGTCTTTTCTCCGAGTAGATTCTTATATGGTTCCATTGAACAGTCCAACGTCCTGAAAGATAAATTAATTTTAATATATAATGGAGTTTTTAATAAGAAAACTTATTAAACTTTTTGAAACGTATTTAATTCTTATTATTAATAGTCCCCTAGTATTGGATAGGAGTGAAATATTCAGTAACAGTAACAGCCTGTTAATATCCCACTGCTGGGCTAAGGCCTCCTCTCCCTTTTTGAGGAGAAGGTTTGGAGCTTATTCCACCACGCTGCTCTAATACGGGTTGGTAGAATACACATGTGGCAGAATTTCACTGAAATTAGACACATGCAGGTTTCCTCACGATGTTTTCCGTCACCGTCAAGCACGAGATGAATTATAAACACTAATTAAGCACATGAAAATTCAGTGGTGCTTGCCCGGGTTTGAACCCACGATCATCGGTTAAGATTCACGCGTTCTAACCACTAGGCCATCTCGGCTTTTTCTTTTTTTTTTTAGGTGATTTATTCGTGACTTCGAATTTCTCGAGGTTTTTTATTGTAAAGTTAGATTTTTTTTATTTTCACACCCATAGTCAGGTGGAAGTTAGGATTCTTAATTGTTTTTTTAAAGCCAATGCGCTACCAATCTTGGGAACGAAGATGTTATGTCCCTCGTGCCTGTAGTTACATTGGCTCACTCACCCTTCAAACCGGAACGCAACAATACTAATTTTTGCTACTTAACGGTAGAATATTCAATGAGTGGGTGGTACCTACCAAGACAGGCTTGCGTAAAGCCCTACCACCAAGTAAATGGCGATTTGACAGGATTGGAGAGAACAAACAACTACGTAAACACTCCTGGATCTTGAGAGTTGAATGACTAACTTCGCTACTGTTACTAAAGTTTCTTAAACTCAATAATTGTTTCTCTATCCTACGATTCAAACCAAGGACCTCGGAAATCGTAGCCTTATAAGCAAGCCACTAGACTATTAAGGCAACTGTCGATATAAATAAGTATAATTTCGTAGACTTACAACACAACTTAAGTAAAATGTACAGACAGCGAGTACAAGATATATTCTTGTAATAGTTCGTTCTTGTTAGATGCGTGTCTAATCTAGTTACTTATTCTTGACGATTAAAATGCAAAAGTATATTAATTAAATACGATTAAATTTTATTATCCTGTATGAAAATCAACAAATACTTTACTTTTGGTTTACTGGTGGTAAAGCTTTGTGCAAGTTCGTCTGGGTAGGTACCACCCACTCATCAGATATTCTTCCGCAAAACAGCAGTACTTGGTATTGTTGTGTTCCGGATAAAAGGGTGAGTGAGCTAGTGTAATTACAGGCACAAGGGACAAAACATCTTAGTTCCCAAGGTTGGTGGTGCATTGGTGATGTAAGCGATGGTTAACATTTCTTACAATGCCAATGTCTATGGGCGTTGGTGACCAGTTACAATCAGGTGGGACATATGCTCGTCCGCTGTCCTATTCTATAAAAAATAAATATATACTCTACTACACTTTTTTAAACATCTATTTTATTAAGCTTTATTAATATATTTTTTTATAACATTATATTTAAATAATTGACAAAGCTTTTAACTTTACATATTATGTTCGCAATTGTGGTCTTGTTTATCTAGATCTCGTTAAAGTCAACAGCTTTGCCTAAAGACTGTATAATAATTCGTGTTGTATACAACTTAAAGCTTATCCTTAAGTGAACAGGTGTGTAATTATAGTACAGCTAGATTAATTGCAATGGTGTTCAAATGTAGTTTGAATAGCAACATCACAAACATTGAATCATATTAAGTCAGAAGCACACTTGTATACATCTCAGTGCTGGCACGGGTTGGATGTCAAATATTTGTCTAAATATCACATCAAATTTTTCAGCTACTATTGAAATATATAGAAGAAGACTACGAAAAGATTAAAAAATTGGTTCATAAATAAAAAAAATATATAAATATATACAGACGAATTTACAACCTCCTACTTTTTATAAGTCGGTAAAAATACTATTTAATTTGTCTCAGTAAAGTGTATTGACATAGTCCTGCAGGATTTCAAAAGCATAAGAAATACTCGAACTAAAGTGTGATAATAGCTGAAATAAAGTGGGGTGGGGGTGAGGGTGTCTACATCAAAATTAAAACAAAAAAGCTCGTAGTCTGGAAGCAGTATTTACACTCTGGTGCCTCGAAAAGCGTGTACAGCTATATCCGTAAAGGAGTTCCTTATAACATGACCTAGGTGAGCACTAAGAAAGGATTTTTAAACATTCATCCCCTAAAGGGGTAGATAAAATATAAAAGTTTTGAAGTTTGTCATTTTTTGTGTGAAACTTATGGAACTTGAGTATATACATATGTTTTTGGAATGTTATATCTCTGAGGAGGTAAAATAAGGGACTTAGGGGAAGGGGATTAATTATTAGTTAATAAGTTGATAGATAATTAAAAACATTTTTTAGAGTACTTTAAATAGATAGGTTCGAAGAGTACCTTAAAAAACTTAAATTAAAAAAATATACAAAATATTGGTATCGATTATAATAGGTGCCTAAGCTACCGCCCGGAAACGTGCCCCTTTGACAGCCACTGTATATGCCACTATGAAGTTCTTCATTCAAATAATAAAGGTGTTACTGAACACTACCAAGACACATCAAAATCAATGAAGTCCACACGGACAACTGACATACATATCGCTATTAATCATATACCTTTAGGGCATGTTACTGATTCATTACCAAGACACGGTCCGAACTAATCCAATTTGATCGAAATTGCATCGATTGTCCTCAATACGCATACAAGTATAATTATATTTGTGTTCCCGATATCACCCGCGTTGATGCGCTATTAAGATTAGCCCTTTGTTAAACATATCATTGTTTGTTTAATTGTAAATTATCCTTTGTTATAAACGGAAATTAGCTTATGATCTTATCCATGAATTAGTTGTTATCAGAATTGTGTGACGCTTCTTAAACCATGGTAAAAATAAAAAAATATATATATCATCAGTGATATTTAAATTTTAACTTAATGGAAAATTATTATCAATTAAAATTTCAAAATTTGGTACCAGTCAGGGTGTCTAGTGTGAGTTTTTTTACTTATAAGATTGCGTTGACGTTTCTGCCTCACTCACGGGCGGAGCCACGAGCGAAAACTAATAGATTCTGAAAATATTTAATTTAGCGAAACGACCTCGTATTCATGTATGTACAGTTTAATTATTTCACACAAAGAAGCTGAATTGCGGTTCAGCGAGGAAATGCTGCTGGTATTCTTGCCACCTTTCCAAGCGTTCATGATTTGTAATGTAATTATTCTGTAATTTGGTAATGTGTGTATGACATAAAAGCGGTCACCACCACTCATAGACATTAGAATTTAAGACCATTAGGATGGTATGCCTCACGTGCCTGTAGCTACACTGGCCGATTCCAGAGCAGACCAGACCACCCAGATTCTTTAAACCTAAACACAACAATAGTTAATGATGTGATAACAAAAATGAAATAATTCTGTCTTAATCCTACTTGTACTACTCTATATAACATTCTAGCCTGATCCGAGACAGGATAGGCCAGTGTGCTATTAAAAGTTCCTATATCTAATAAATTAATATTAAATCTTATTAATAAAATATTTCTTTCTGCTTCATTTCGGACACATTCTGCTGATATATGGTATACATCCTCATTCTTATTGCATTCTGCACAAGAAGATGACACCGTCTTACCAATTAAGGAGGCAAATTATTCAGTGGAATGTGTCCGGAGCGAAGCCGCAAGGCTGTTACAATTTCAGACCTACTCATATTGGCACCAATAAACCAAGGTTTGCGACTTAAGTTTGACTGTATTGTTTTGTACCATATCCCTTTTGTCGCAGCTCTCATGTCAAAGTATTCTTGCCACTGTCTGCGACAATTTTGTATAAGACCACTTAAAACCTCTGTATAGATCGAAAAGCAAGCAAAAGGAACAACATCAGAAGGCTTTTTTCACCAAACAATCAACTATTTCATTGCCTTCTATACCAATATGAGAAGGTATCATTGTAAAGACACTGTTATTACATGATATATATTTGTATATATTTTTTCAAATTTCATAGGCGATAGGTAATCCCCGGTAACTAGGACTATTACATAGTAATAAATAATAATATTTATTATTATAAATAGTACATCGTAATAAATGTTGAAGAGCGTTCTTTGAATCCGTTAAAATTACAATATAATTTAAATTAATGCAACTAATTTATGACAAAGCTTCTGTAATAGCAATCAGCTCAGCATGCATAATAGAAATTTTAAAATTTATTTTAAGTTTTAGAGAACTGAATGATGAAGAATGATGTTTGGTAGTAGAATATATTATGAGTGGGTGGTACTTGGATTAGACCCAGACGGGCTTATTCAAAGCTACCACCAAGTATTTGAAATCTTAAAACGATTTTACTCTAACAAAAAACCGTAATTAATTTTCAAGACCACAGTATTATCCGTGTGGCTGAAACTAGTTTTAAAATTGATCGGGCGCGTGCCCCGCAATATGAGCCCCTACTTACGGAACCAATCAATTATATATAAACTTCGCCTCGGCTAGGATAAAGGTAAGAAATATACTTTTAGTTTTAGCTTTTTGTGAAAATGCATAATTTTATAATTTTTACACATGCTCTTGTGATTAATTAAATTAAAGACTCGTATGAGCCGAGATGCCCGAGTGGGTTAGGATACTTGAATCACTCGACAACAATTAAACGTGGGAATCACACAAAGCACCACACATTTTTTGTGCTCATGGAGCGGTGAAGGATAACATGCTGGGAAAATATGTATGTGTGGTGCATTAATTTCGAAAATCTTGTTATTAGGACATTTACAGACTTGAAATCCGTAATCTTCCGCTAAGATACAAACCACTTCGTCATATAAGCTTAAGTAAATCAGAGTGATTTTGCATTTAGTACCAAATATAACTTTCCTATCAATAAATTTAAGTCACTTATTAAAAAATCTTTGATAAATATTACTCATTGAAAGGCTATATACGATAATTTTTAAGAACTAAGAATAGAGAATGTTTTAATTTGATTAAGCAAGTCTAGTAAAGCGTGAAATAACTTATTTGAAAAATGAATTAATCGAGAAATGTAACGTAACTTTGTAACTAGTTTTAAAATTGATGAGGCACCAGGTCTCACAATACGATATACTCAGACCAATCAATTACGTACACTATGCGATCGGGAAGAAATGTTTTGCAACAAACTGTTGAGAAAATGTTTTCAAAGACTTTAGAGGAAGTTTCTTAGCTGACGTCTCGACGGTGAGCGGTATTTATTAGAAGTTTATAATCTAAAGCCGATATTGTCTGGTGGATTGAATCCGTGGATCTTACTGAAGGTTTTTTTTTATAGAACAGGAAGGCGCACAAACATATGGGCCACCTGATGGTAAGTGGTTACCAACGCCCATAGACATTGGCATTCTAAGAAATATCAACCATCGTATATTTTTTTTTACATTACAACGCTTAGAACCAGCCGACAGGCGACAAAACACATCAAACATAATGCAAGAGTATCAACGAAGACTAAATCAATGCATATCATGTATGTAATCTAGCATAGAATTATATGTCTTGTCTAATAATGTTTTTTTTTTAAATAGCTTTATCGTATTACTTGGAAAAGGTAATGCGTGCGTGGTTTATTTATCGAATAAATATTATTTTAATATTATATGAAATATCATTTTTTTTGTAGTGTCTTTCCATTGTTGCTGTAATAATGTAGCAACGATCACATCAACACGTCGGCATTAATTAATACTCTCTACCCACAAGCGTCGGTCGTCACCGGTGAGTGGCGTCAATGACGCCGCACGATCGTCGTTGATGATTGATTACACGTTTAATGAGATTGTGTAATTTTGACAGATTCGTTTGTTTAATTATATTCGAAGATATACATGTTATTTGCATCAAATTATATGATAAGGGGCTTAGGATAAGTTATGTTTTCAGTTGTTTTTTGTATAATGAAATCCAAGATGGCCCATTGGAATAATCAACATCAAAATTTCAAATTACAAAAAACAATAATTAAATTAAAATATTTAAATTTAATTATTTTTTAAATTTTAATATTGAAATAAAACATTTCAAGAGTATAAGTTGTGTTTTAAATTCAGCGCCCGGTGTTGACGGAAAGCGTTAGTTGTCTGATACAATTCTGCCACCAGTACAATCGTCCTACATATTAACAAAGGAGTCCATTACCACAGTCGTATAATAATGGATTTTATCTGTATGTATAATATCTTGCACAGATCTCACAGATGCAAAGATTGAGGGTGTTCTGGAGAAACGGATAAACTGACCCTAATTTAAAATAAGCGTTAGCTACCTGTTAATATATATGATACAAAATTCCTATTTACATATGAAATCTAAACATTTTTTTTATAGAATAGGAAGGCGGATGAGCATATGGGCCACCTGATGGTATTTTCTCACTAACGCCCATAGACATTGGCATTGTAAGAAATGTTAACCATCGCTTACATTGCCAACGCGCCACCAACCTTGGAATCAAGAAATTGGGAATTGGCTGTAATTACACTGGCTCATCCCCCCCCTCAAACCGGAACACAACAATACCAAGTACTGCTGTTTTGCGGTAGAATATCTGATAAGTGGGTGGCATCTACCCAGACGAGCTTGCAGAAAGCTCTACCACCAGTGAAATATGCAAAAAATTAAACTGAAGTGTCTGTCTGTGATTTCAAAATTAGCTTCTTTTTAAGTTATTATGACTATTTGCGAGTTACCAAAACCAAAACAACGTATTTGTCATCTAATTAGTACAAAACTTATATATTTTAATACAAAATATATAGTATATATAGTATAGGTCCTTACATATGAAATTGGCGTTTTGTACGGGAAGAATATAAAGTCAATTTTTTTGTTGTAAAATATATTTAATTAATCAAAGTATGCACCGTTGTTATCTATGCACTTTTACCATCTCATAGGTAGTTCACTGATCCCTTTACTAAAAAAACCATGGGGGCGAGAATCAATAAACTCTTTGAAGGCGGTTTGGGCTGCCGCATCGGAGTTGAATTTTTTTTCTTTATAAGAAGTTGTCCAAATTCCGGAAAAAATGTTGGAGCAAGGTCCGGGGAGTACGGTGGATGTCGCAGACATTCCAATTGTAGCTCATCTAACTTAGTGGTTGTTGGTTGTGCAGTGTGTGGTCTTGCGTTGTCGTGAAGCAGCAGTGGCCTAGAGCGATTGACCAATCTCGGTTGTTTAGCAGCTAGTTCTTCCTTCATAGTTTGCAGTTGGTGACAATAGATATCTGCCGTAATCGTTTGGCCAGGTTTTATAAAGCTGTAGTGAACGACACCGGTGCTAGTTCACCTAACACTCACAAGTAACTTTTTCTGAGTCAATTTTCGTTTAGGGCAGGATTTGGCTGGGTCTCTAGGGTTCAGCCATTGCGACGAGCGCTTTCGATTATCGTACAGTATTCATTTTATATCACAAGTAATGATTCGATTTATAATCCCTTCATTATTGTGTCGGTTGAGCAAAGTAACACAGCAGTCGACGCGTGTTTGCAAGTTCGATTCACTAAATTCATGAGGTACCCATCGTTCAAGTTGTTTTACTTTCCCGATTTGCTTCAAGTGGATTAATAGTTTTATCAATTACCCCGAAGCCTGCAGCTACCACAATAGCCTTTAATTCTTTATTTTCCACTTTGGTCTTCGGCCGTACACGGAATTGGTTCTGAAGGTCGAAATTTCCAGAACAAAAATAACCAAAAACGTACCGTGCTTTCTTTTGCGACACCAGCGCCGTACACATCATTAA
This sequence comes from Nymphalis io, assembly GCF_905147045.1. NCBI lineage: Eukaryota > Metazoa > Arthropoda > Insecta > Lepidoptera > Nymphalidae > Nymphalis > Nymphalis io. The sequence goes on from NC_065912.1 coordinate 962,005, forward strand.
TCCATCGAGCTGTTTCTGCAGCACTGGAGTCATGGTAGAACTCGTACTCGTAAATATACCGATATTTCATGTTTTCCATTGTGCGGTAATAAGCGACGCAAAGAAAAAAATAATGAGGAAAAACAAATGAATGTCTGTTTTCAAAACTCAAATGTACCAGCTAAATGAATTTATAAATTTGAATTTGGAATTCTTAACCAAAGAGGAGATATTTCAAATCAAAGTGGTCAATACGACAAAACGCTAATTTCATATGTAAGGATCTAATAGATATAGTATATAACTATTTCAGGCCGATCTGGGATTTCAACCCAGTACCTCGGGATCTACCTTGTATACAGCCACAAGACCAACGAGGCCGTTACTTATATAGGTAATACAAAATCAAATCTAACTTATTGGATATTTAAACTTAATAATATATTTTTTACTAACTTGAATATTTCATTGACTTTTTCCATAATGTCATATATAAGTTCCACCTTCAACTTCAACTGTATTCTTTTGTCTTCTGTTATATGCTTTTGTTCTTCTAATTTCTGTTTCAGTTCTTTCAATTTCTTTTGTCTTTTTTCTTCCATCATCTCATTCCAATCTTTTCTGTCCACTGTATTTTATATCTATTTATATAGTGAGTTAGACGGGCTGATATTAGCCCAATAGTGGTCACCACCGCGCATATATATTGGCGTCGTAAGAAATATTAACAGTTCTACATCACCGATGTGGCAAATAAGATGTTATATCCTTTGTGCTTGTAGTTGGACGGGCTCACTCACCTTTCCAACCGGAACACAACAATACTAAGTATTGCTGTTTGGCGGTAGACAGACGGGCTTGCACAAAGCTCTACCACTAAGTAAAAAAAAGGTCAATTCATTTAGGAAAATGCTAGGTTTGTATCTTTAATTTACGTTATCAAAATAAAACTTTGAATATATGCTTATTAGTCTGATGTAACTAAGTAATATGTACTCTGTACTTACGAAGATATAACAATATATTTAAAAGAATATATAAGAAAAAAATAAAAAATAAAAAGAGTGCGTTAAGTATATATACCTTTTAAATATAGGTTAAAAAAAGATCACATAGCGAAATTCGTATCATGACTGTGGCTATGGAGAAAACCCTGATATATATCTAAGCCAACTTAGATATATATACATAAAGTATACTAAAACATTATGTTGTATGTGTAATATATAAATATATATATCACCAATATTTTGTTGAATCAGTCTTAGGTTCCTTCTTAGTACTTCATTTTCAGCGCAAAAATCATTCAGAAGTTTGTAGATGGAAAAATTTTCTTTGTCCACTCGTTGAAACGTTTCTATTATTTTATCCGCATTACTTTCTTCTGTGTAGTCCTGGAAAATTACGAATTTGTGAATGAAATTCAAAGTGTACATCGAATTTTGATCAACGTAGGTGGTGGATCTTTGTGCAGGCCCGTCTGGGTGATTATCACCAACTTATCAGATATTCTACTGCAAAACAGCAATATATAGTATTGTTATGTCCCGGTTTGAAAAGTGAGTGAGCAAGTGTAACTACAGGCACAAGGGACATAACATCTTAGTTCCCAAGGTTGGTGGTCCATTGGCGATGTAAGGAATGGTTAATATTCCTCAAATAACCAATTTCTTTGGGCGGTGCTGACCACTTAACATCAGGTGGGTCATGTCCGTCCGCCAGTTTATAACATAAAAAAATTCTAAATTTGAATTCTACTGATCAAGATTACATGGTGATATGGATTTGTGCAAGCTGGTGACCATCCACTTATATTTCTTGCTTTACCACTAATTTATTTAGTATTGCTGAGATCCTGTTTGAAAGGCTAACGAGCCATTGTAATTATAGGCACAAAAGATATAACTTCTAAGTTCACAAAATGAGCAGCGCATTGGCAATGTTTGCAATCTTTAATATTTTTCATAGTGCCAATCTTAATGGGTAGCGGTTACCATTTACCATTACCGTTTTCAGGTTTTCCAATCCACCTATCTAATGTAAATAAAAAAGAAATAATAATGTAAATAAAACAGGGTATACTGTACACAAAATTTAAAGTAATTTTAATATTCTACGAGACTCATTTATACATATAATTATGCAATAGAAACTGTGTGTACATTGAGCAAAATTATTAAAAAAACGGGTGTGGGCTATAAAAAAAATAGAACAAGAAAAAGCATATTCTTTTTTAATTTTTGTTTGTCTGTCTATATGTACATGCTAATCTCCGAAGCTGCGTAATGAATACTAGTATTAGTTTATAGATTTACAGAGCTAGGCTAGGGAAAGATTAAATAAAAAGACGGAGCGTGAGTACAATGAGAGACATTTGCATTTAATAAATAATTAGAGAGAGTGACACTAAAGAGGTTTAGCCTCATTAATTTCGGACTACGTTCATATTTTCAACACAGCGGAACGGATTTTCATGCAGTTTTCACAGATAGATTAAGCTCAGCTAAGAGAAACATTAAGGGATTGTTTAAAATCGGATGACAGTGAATGTAACGATAACTTTCGTCAATTAGATTATTTTAAATTTCATTTTACAACGACTATTACAATTTAACTACAAGTACAATTCATGTAACTGTACATTGATTAATTTTTTTATATTTTATACATATTATATTATTTTTAAATATATCGTAATAAAACAAACTTTTACGCGGATAAAGTCGCAGGCAGCAGCAAGTTATAATACATAAAAAGCTGGTCTTATTCTTAAAAGAGCGATCTCTTACAGACACACTTTTCAACCAAACGACTTTCGACAAGTTTAATAAAAAATGTAAAATACCGATTCAGTTGATATATTCGATTTTATTCATTTTCATTCATTTTTATTCGAGCCATAAGTGCCATTCTTTTGAATATCGACTATTTGTGGCACGCTTTTTTGAGTTCAATATTCTAATTATTATAGTCAGTATATTATAGGCACATATGACGATCGTTTCTTAAGTCAGTTTCAAGTTTAGACCTGTTCTAAATATATGATTTATATATTAATATCGATATTGAACAATAATTCGTCTCATGCTCTGCGTTAAAAGAAACTTGCATATGTCAGAATATATTTTGACAGATATTTATTTTGACAAAACTAGTCAAATGAATTACGATTTATACCCTTCTAAGTTATCAAAATATAACTGCTGTTAGTTTAGAAAGCAGTGTTGGGATATTAATAGCCTTAGTCATTGAGTCGATATTGCTCATAGGTTAGAACAGGTGTATCTTTTAAAAAGATTGTGGGTTCAAACCCTAACAAGCATTACGGAATTTTCATAAGCTTAATAAGTGCTTACACTTCATCTACTTCTAAGATGGTGAGGGAAACATCGTGAGGATAAATGCATGTGTCGGATTAAAAGCTCGAATAAGTTGAATAAGCTCGAAACCTTCTTCTCTAAAGGATACGAGGCCTAATATATAGTGAAAGAATTACAGGCAGTTATCGTATGTATTAATACTAGTTATAGCCCGTAGTAAGCCGTATATTCCGGAGGGGTTTGTTAGGTATAAAAAAGTAGCCTTTATCATCCAAGCTTGTTCATACCAAATTTCATCACAATCAGTCCTACATTTCGACTATGAGCGTAATAAACAGACATGCAAAGCTACTTTCGCATTATTATATTAGCACAGCTTAGGTAGTACAAATAATCACAATATTTTGGCACGGTTTGATTAAGGAAACTACGAGTTATAATGTTGCTCATCCTTAATTCCTACGTAATGTATTAAGATTCAAAGTATTTAAGGTTTTTTTAGCCTTAAATATATTCACATAAGCGAATTGACCGGACTAAAAGCTTTATATTTTCTGTGAAAATTTAACAAAATCCATACCCACGAGTGTTTTATTTAAATCACGCTTTGTTCACAACCGTCCGTGGAATATTTATAAAGCAAATATTTGTGGTGGTTAGTGTCGACGCTACAAATTTGCATATTTTAATAGATATTCTAATAGTTCGCTTTAATTTTTTACTAATTTTAAGTTTTTTTTACTGCCTCAATATTCACAATTCTCTATATACTCGTGCTGTATTCCAATAGCAGAAGGAGTAAAAATATATAAGCTTTATATTTCATATTCCATGCAGCTTGTTATTAGCTTTGTATTCTGCACTACAAACAGTTTGTAATTAATATATCTTTATTTATTAGACATAACCATTCAGCTCAACTACTTGTATGCAAATTAATTTTAAGTTCAGATTATGACTTAGCTCGCATTCAAAATTCAACTTTTTTTACCATATTATACCATTTTTTTACTCCTTGCCAACCACTATTGCAATCATATAATAATAATAATAATGTCCTCAAGAGGCCAATCTCAAGAGAGATTAGCCAACTACGTAGGAAATATTATAGTGCACAATAATGTGCGCAAATACAAGTGAACTCTCTATTCCCTAACTCTCATTATCCGATGGGACGGAAATCCGACACGACCGGAAAGAGTTCAGGCGCAGGACCAACGGCTTTCCGTGCTTTCCGAGGCACGGGAGTGAACCGACTTCCAACTTCCAGACTCCGGGCTGTTACTGAGAAATTTCTGACAGAAAAACCCAATAACTTTTTATTGGCCCGACCTGGGGAATTGAACCCAGGACCTCCGGGTCTGCGGCCTTACATCAAGCCACTAGACCAACGAGGCAGTCATATATATAAATATATATATAAACTGATAATGGTTGGACTTTAGTCCTGAAGGTTTTTAAAACAAAAAAGATGTATTAGTTTTTTTTAAATACTCTAGCTGTCTTGTTCACTTATTCTCTTTTCACTCTGTACGATAAGCATTTTTATTCTACAAAATAAGCAAAATATTTTTATTTATTTTAAGGATATTGTATGAAGTCACTTACGTGGATATCATTCAATATTTTTCGATGATACTCGATTTCTTTACGTATATCTTCTTCATGTTTCTTCTTTTGTGCCTCTTCTCTGTCTTGTACCTTCTTATTTATTCTTATCACGCCTTTTTTCGCTAGAAAGTTGTATAGTTTCATCTCATGGTCAAATACTTTTTGTAGGTCTCTCATTTCCTGGAAACATTAATTAACAGATAACTCGTGCAGTCATATAAGTATAAATGATTTTTCGGCTTACGAATTTATTTCTCAAAAAATAATACAATTCACTTTAAAGATTGAAGAAAACAAGATTAACATATTTAAATATTATATATATACAACACACGGGCGCATACACACAAAAATTAACAACAACAATTATTAAACTCTTCACTTAAAATAATGAGGGTATCATAAAACCACGATGCAATATTACGTATATTCTGTGTTATAGCAATTAGATAGCAATAATCTTATCGTGTTTAGCTAATTTAGAAATGATAATTTGTATAAAGACTACAGAATAATAATACAATATAATAAAATAAAAATGTAGAATAAAAGTCGCTAATAGAATTAAATGAAACTTTTAAAAACAATATCACAAAAATGATATTAGCTTTAGGTTCTTGAAAAACTCTTTTAAGTCTACTTTTACTAAAAATATAAAGATAATATATAAATATCACAATAAAAATCGGCATTTGTGTGAATATACAGTTATTCATGTATGTACGTATATGTGTTTATAGGCCTCTAATTCATAAGGATAAATAATAATAATAATAAATATATTTAAAGTGAGATTAAACAAAGGAATAAATATTATATATAAAAGAAAAAAAAAAGCTTAAGACTGAATATAAAATAAAAGCATGCAACGGGCGGTATTATCACGATACATTGGCCAAGTGCATTATATATACGATAAAAATACACACAATATGCTTTCGGACATAAAATATATTTCCTAAACAGTTTCTTTAACAATAAAGTGTGCAATTGTGAGGCATGAATGCCTTTATTTCCACCAGAAATTTTAATATGTCTAATCAATACATCTTGTGACCAAGTTTTAAAAGCATTACTATCCATAAACAAATGGATGTGTCGAGGTACAAATTAATGGGGTTGCGTTATCAGCGAGGTGTCAATAAAGTAGGGCGATAAGGTGTGATCGATTCAGGAATTGGAGTGGAAGCTGTCATCGCGTAATAAAACTAGCCGTTCCGCGTGGCTTCACACGCTTTAAAAGTTACTGCATGTGATGTCACTATCAAAATGCGGCAGACGTTGCCTGAATATTTTATACAGATTGAGAAAAATATTCATTATTTTGTAGGAAAGTTTGATATTCATAACAAGAACAAATACAAACTAATTACTCCTGATAATCGACTGAGTCAGGAACTCTTTTGTAAGGCGATTTATACGGTTTGACAACAGGATCTTAGACAGCGTTCAAAAAATCTCCGTTGCTCAATTAATATCTTTAGGAACTTTGAGAATAAAACGATCCTGAGTCCTGGTTATTTCTTTGTTAAATTGAACACTGTAATTATTATAATTACAAAATCTATTTTCAAATAATGTTTAATATACTTGAATCTGGACCATTTGATCAATTTTTCCCTTATCCTGAACGGACTTCAGTTTGGTGCACCATTCATCACGCTGGTCATAAGCTAGGGTCGATGATTCGAAAAGATCCGTGAGAAACTTCTTGCCCTTGTTTAATGAGTTCAGCATTTTCGTCCACGATTGATTGAAAATTGCTCTAAAAGTATTCTAAATATAGTATATTTCTATATATACTAATATAATATACTATATTTCTAAATAAATATATTCGAATCAAATTTAAAAAATCATGACTGCCTGGCTTGGTTGCAATAATGCTAATATGATTTTCCTGTTTAGTCGCAATCCCGATCTTTTGTACGAAAAATGAACTCCTGTGCCTCGGAATGTGGCCCTTGGTTTAGCATTTGAACTCTTTCCTGTCTAGTCGGATTTTCCGTCCCATCGGATTTTGAGGGGAAGGGAATAGAAAATTCACCTGTGTTTCCGCATACACTTGTGCACTGAATGTCCTGCGTAGTTGGTTCCTTGAAAATGGCCGCGACCGAAATCAGTTAGGAGGACATCAGATCTTATGCCACATGTGTATCCACTCATCTGCAGTAGTTCTTAAAATGAGAAGGCATATGCCTTAATATTAATAGTATATGCCTAGCAGTGGGTTTAAGACTATTAATATACTTCACCTATCTTTGAGCATGTGTTCAATTTCATCCCGTATTTTCTTATTCTCACATTGAACAACATTGAATCTCCACATTGCAGCTTCTAATTTGTTTTCTGCGGAAGTCAGTCTGTTCTCGCTCAAGTAACGGCGCTCCTCAATCTTTAAAAAATCGTAATGTGTTATAAATTTGTTTAAAAACATATAAAAGATGAAAGAACATCAACGTTAAATGTTAATAAGTAAGCTCTTTATAGTATACCTGACCATTGTTAGAGTTGACAACGCCCTTCAGTTTAGTCATTTGCTTATTTTTACGGTGCAACAATCCATCTATTTGATCCATAAGTGTTAGACCCTCTGGAAAAACAAATATTTTAATAATATAATATTATAAAGTTGCAAATAAAGTTTGCTTACTAAAAAATAGTTTTTGTAAGACCAAAAATTCGAGGTTTTCGACTTATGCAAAGTCAGAACATCTTTTTAACGGAAAAGTATGTACGGTAACGGTAACAGCCTGTGAATATCCCACTGCTGGGCTAAGGCCTCCTCTCCCTTTTTGAGAAGAAGGTTTAGAGCTTAATCCACCACGCTGCTCCAATGCGGGTTGGTGGAATACACATGTGGCAGAATTTTAGTGAAATTCGACACATGCAGGTTTCCTCACGATGTTTTCCTTCACCGTCAAGCACGAGATGAATTATTATCACAAATTAAGCACATGAATTTTTTACTGGTGGTAGAGCTTTGTGCAACTCGTCTGGGTTGATATCCACTCATCAGATATTCTACCGCAAAACGGCGGTACTTGGTATTGTTGTGTTCCGGTTTGAAGGGTGAGTAAGCCAGTGAGACCTTCATAATGGGTGCGCTAGTTCAACTGATAGACAGTTAGGTGAACATGTTGACTTTCATCTATCATTTGATTATATAACAGCTGCTGTGTACGTGGTTTCACCCGCGTTAAATTATATACTGTGTGATACACATAATCAGTTATCTATAGTTAATTCAATATACTTATTGTGTGAATAAGACCTCAGCTCCTCAGATTCTCGAAAAGAAAACCTCGCTCAGATCAACGTTACAAGGTCACTAATGTCTATTAGTGAGTACGTCTGTACCGACTAGCAAAAGGATTCCCGCTTAGAAAAGCAGAGGAATTGATTGACAAACTTTGAGCTTGCTGCTGATAATTTTATGACAAAAACCCAATGTGTTATTGGGTTTGATCAAGGATTTGAATACGGAACCTCCGGATCTGCAGTCGTATCCTACACCAAATATGAAAAACTTTCGTGAAAATCAAAGAATGTTGATCGCGTTCATACACACATACAGTGGTTTTGTTTTATAATATGTATATAGTCTGTATATTACAAACCTATACACTCTTGCTTGGTCTGTGTCCGCAAAAAAAGGGCTCGTTCGAGATCGATTTTCATCTTCCTATCATTCTTTTTATGGGCCCCAGATCTAGCAATCTGTAAATAAAAGTATATATTATCATGGGGCAGTCTTGAAAATATAATACAAAGCTGTTTGTTTAGGACATTAAGTGAATGATATCAAGATTACCTTTTTCAATATACGCAATGTTTTTTTAGGTTTTATTATTATTTATATTTTCTTATAATCTGTTATTGTCTTTCGTAGCATTATGAATCTATTGTTGAGTTGTTTGGATAAATTAAACAGTAATGAAAGATTATAATAGGGTCTGTTTTATATATACTGCCCACGCTTTATATACATTAGGAAATTAATTTACTTTGTCCTGGCATTTACGCACTGAATTTTTATACGCTTTATTTGTGTTTAATTGTCTTACTTACTTAATAGAACTGTATCTACAAATATATTTTTCTACTGGTTACAACAGGTCAATCTTATCCGACTATAGTGGGATCAAATTCAAATATTTGCTAGAGTTTTCATGTGCACGATGGTAAAGAAAATCTTGAGGACATCTGCTACAAAAGTATCTGCGCTATGTATATCAAACAATGATTTGTTTCATAATGATGTGTTTTGATCAGCTTGGCGTAATATGATCCAAATATTCTGAATTGCCTTTGCCCAGCAATAGAACGTTTACAGTCACTTTCTTTACTTTATTATACTAATTTTCTACATTACCTTCAAATCCTTATAAAGATTCAGAAATTCCTTCTTCAGTGTCCTCAATAAATTGTCCTGTCTGCGGAACTTTGGATGAACGCCCATAGTGCGATGTAGCCTATCCGTTTGTATCATACGAACCTTTATAAATATATTATTTTATATAATAGAAACAAAAGATGCATTTATTACTATGATCAACCTAATAATAATTTATTCCAGACCATATCCTGCGCACGCATTGAGTGGTACGCGCACCCTAATGACAGAGTGAGAAAATGAAACCAATAGAGTTAGATATGTATAATATTATGATATAAACGTGTTATGTAACTATTTACTTATATATACCTGTCTCTGTAATCTAAGACGTTCGTCTTCCATTTTTTTGGCGACATCCAAATCATTTGATTGCTGTTCTGGGTTTAAAGATTCCATTGGGTATGTTATATTTGTAAAATTCGTTGTAAATGTCCTTGTATCAATAACATAGCCCTCTTGATATTGAGTTTGTCTAATCTTATATATAAAAATCGATATTAGTATATCCGTTTGAAATCAATAGCTTTCGATACCGTTAGACAAATTACAATGAAAGTTGGCATATATAGTATAATTTTTTTTTCAAAGAAGAAAATTTATACTATCCATTTTATGATAACCACTTGATGGCGCTGTAGGATATCTATAACTTCTATATCAATACGATAGATTACGATATCAATGACGATGGCTATGACTTTGACTATTACGATTACGATATCAATGACGATGGCTATGACTTTGACTATTACGATTACGATATCGATGACATTGACATTGACATGACATTGACATTGACATTAAGGTTAGGATGTCAATAATGATGACTGTGACTTTGACAATTACGATGTCAATCTGAGGACACTGACAATGAGTATTACGATTACGATATCGATGTTATTGACATCAACTATTACGATTACGATATCGATGACATTGACATTAAAATGACATTGACATTGACATTAAGGTTAGGATGTCAGTAATGATGACTATGACTTTGACTATTAAGGTTACTGGTGGTAGGGCTTTGTGCAAGCTCGTCTGGGTAGGTACCACCCACTCATCAGATATTCTACCGCAAAACAGCAATACTTGATATTGTTGTGTTCCGGTTTGAAGGGTGAGTGAGCCAGTGTAATTACAGGCACAAGGGACATAAAATCTTAGTTCCCAAGGTTGGTGGCGCATTGGATATGTAAGCGATGGTTGACATTTCTTACAATGCCAATGTCTAAGAGCGTTGGTGACCACTTACCATCAGGTGGCCTATATGCTCGTCCGCCTTCCTTTTCTATAAAAAAAAAAAAAAAACATGTAATACATTTTAGGCATCATTAATTGTTTTCGTAGTGTATGCCAAATAATGACTTTTGTATGAAAAAACATGATATCTAAATTTTTTCTTTCTATTGTATTCTCTTCTTTTAGATTCAATGGTTACATATACATTCTTTTTTTTCAACTTCTGCTTTCGAAGAAACAAAGCTAATATTTTTTTTTAATAAATATAAACAGCGCTATCTGATTTGAGTGAACTATACACAACGACTAATTTATCTGTTCATATAAGTGCGGTGCTAGTTAAAATTTGCTAACCTAGCATTAAGTTAATTAAATAACGTGAGCTCTGGGTAATATAAAATTAAAAACAATTGGAATAAGATATTTTTCTGTGGTAAAATGGAGTATATATTTTAAGTAGAAGGTCTCTAGCAATACATCGTCGAAAATCGCATTCAATTCCATGCAGTAGTTTTTGCGTCATGTGGGTACAAATATACAGACAAAAATTCTAAAAACTGTTGTTTTAGCTTCTGTTGCTTTAATAAAGACCCCCATTAGTTTTTTCCAATATCTACAATGTATGTAAACAGACACCGGCCTGTTATAATCTTATTATATGTATATATATTATTCAGAATATTCAACAGAAGTAACAATAGTTATAATATATAAAACATGACATAAGATTTTTTTATAGTACCTTCCTACCCTATACCTAATCTAGTTTTTTGTTTCCTTGTTAAAATATGCGTTATTTGTCTCATTATATCATAGTGTATTACACTAGAACTAGGCCACTAGAAGTATAAACGTCTAGTTGCTAAGGTGAATTCAACGTTCATTCATTCGTTCAAAGCGTTCGTTTTTGGAACGCTGCATTCTAGGACACACTTGCATTGAAACGCAACGATTTTTGTATTTAGTTGTATAAGACTGTTTAAAAACAATAAAAAATATTTTTCAGTTTTATTGAAAAATTATGTATATTGTCTATAAACGAATTTTGTTTTTTGTTTTTCATGACACAATGGGCATACGGTACTGCCGTCCTGCCAAACCAAAGCACTAACCATTCAAATTAGTTTTGTTAATTAACCCAAATATATAAATAATATATAGAAAACACATTGAACATAATAAAAGTTGAATTATATTAATCCCAAGAATAATATCAGCATAAATTATGTTTTGATTACTTCTTTAAATTGACACAGGATAAACACTGGTGTCAGGAGGGCTGGCTCATTTGACCATTTTGAAATTGCAATTCAACATGAAACGCTATAAGAATTTTTGGCACCATTCCACGCATTTATGATTTGTACAGTAACTATTTTCAAATTTGAATTTTATATATTTATTTAACTTCAGAGCAGCAGAGATAGTCTAGTGGTTAGAACGCATGAATCTTAACCGATGATCGTGGGTTCAAACCCGGGCAAGCTCCACTGAATTTTCATGTGCTTAATTTGTGTTTATAAATCATCTCGTACTTGACGGTGAAGGAAAACACTGTGAGGAAACCTGCAAGTGTCTAATTTCATTGAAATTCTGCCACATGTGTATTCTACCAACCCGCATTGGGGCAGCGTAGTGGAATAAGCTCCAAACCTTCTCCTCAAAAGGGAGAGGATGCCTTAGCCCAGAAGTGGGACACTAACAGGCTGTTACTGTTACTGTATTTAACTTCTCAATGCAATGTGTATAAATAAGTATATGTATATAGATTAAATATTCAATTAATTATAAGACATATCAACGGTATTAATGATAATATATTTCTTTAATATGACAGATACTGCAGTAGAATTTTTTATTTAATCATAAACAAGTCCATTGATTGCAGGTCATTTTTATTGCTGATGAAAACAACAAATTTCGAATGCAGACAGAGATAGGGTCTCCTAGAGAAATTAAACAGGTATTATATACGAACATACATATGTATTTGTATGAAAGTAAATATATCATGTCCATAGTGATTGTTATAAAAATATCGTTTACAAGAATCCTTTGTCTAATAAATTTGTAAATAAACATTCTAAAGTGGTCTTATATTTTAAAAATGTCTTCATAAAACACAGATAACTTATTATATCTATCTTTTATGGGTATAATACAGTAATTGTTTTCAAATTTATGAGAACGGGGATCTACATAACGGTCACTTGGCTTGATTTATTTTTAACTTAAAATGAAATGTATAAAAATATTATTTGTTTCATCATCATCACCCTTTTCGCGTCTACTGCTGGACATAGGTCTCTCCAATGGCACACCACTGAGCTCGATTTTCAGCTCTTAATCTCCAACCGCTGCCAGCCACCTTGCGTATATCGTCACTCCACCTAGCTGGAGGGCGTCCCACGATACGTTTGCCAAGGCGTGGTCTCTACTCCAGAACGCGTCTTCTCCAACGGTCGTCGGTTCTGCGACAGATGTGATATGTCGATAACCTTGGTTCTCTGTCGGATCACCACATTTGGGATTCGATCCTTCAGAGAAACTCCGAGCATAGCCCTCTCCATAGCTCGCTGAGCAACCTTAAAATGGTGGACCAAACGCACTGTCAGTGTCCACGTCTCGGCTCCGTAGGTCATAACCGGTAAGACGCACTCGTTGAAGACTTTTGTCTTCAAGCATTGCGGTATTCGTGACGAAAAGACTTGACCGAGTTTTCTATACGCTGCCCAGCCCAGCTGTACTCTTCTTCGTGCTTCCCCCTCGAAGTTTTTTCGACCCAACTGCAAAGTTTGCCCAAGGTACACATACTCCTGAACAACTTCGAGAGGGACTCCGTTCAATCAAAGAATCAGCCAGGCTGCTCAGCATATATTGCATGCCTTGCACGGTCTCTGCCACGATGACGATATCGTCTGAAAATCTCAAGTGCAAAAGGTACTCGCCGTTTATGTTTATGCCCTGCCCTTCCCAGTGCAGCGTCTTTAACATATCTTCTAATGCATTAGTGAACTATTTCGATGAAATGACATCCCCTTGTCTCACTCCTCGATGCAAGAGGTTAGAGTCAGACTGCTGATTCTGTACTTTGACGGTCATAACAGCAGCGTCATGCAGGCCTTTCAGCACTTGGATGTATCGCCAATCGATTTGGCACCATTGTAAGGACTCCAGAACAAACCAGGTCTCAATAGAGTCAAAAGCCTTCTCAAAGTCCACAAACGCCTTAGCGTTTATAGTATAATCAGCCCCTGTGCTTACACAGGGGCTGATTATACTCTTCGGTCTTCTGTATAATCTGCCGCACTGTGTAAATGTAGTCTATGGTTCCGTACCCTCTTCGATATCCGGCTTGTTCCGGGGGCTGAAACTCGTTAAGTCAACGCGCGAGACGATTCGTGATGACCCTAGAAAACCACTTATAGACATGGCTCAAGAGGGAAATAGGTCTGTAGTTCTTCAAAAAGGTTTTGTCTCGCTTTTTGAAGAACATTACGACAACACTCTTGCTCCATGCCTTTGGAGTTCTCCCCGAGAATATGACAGAATTAAATATTCGTTGGAGCTGCGCTAGTAAAGGTTTTCCAGCTGCCTTTAGTAGCTCTGTCGTAATTCTATCTTCCCCGGGGGCTTTTCCATTTTTAAGCTGCCCCAAAGCCATCACGATTTCGTCTTGGCTTACTTCTGGCAACTCTTCTGTGAAGGGGGCTAAAGTGCTAGGATCCCCAGGGTCGGGTTGACGACGAGTCGCTACTGATGTATATAATTTACCGTAGAAGTCCTGAACTTCCCTAAGAATCTCGAGCTTAAAGGCGACGACTTTTCCCTTTGAAGTGGTCAGCTTCGTCAGATGGCTTCGACCTAGTTGTTGAACAAAGACTTTCGACCCCCGATTTTGCTCAATCGCTTCTTTTATAGAGCGTGTATTGGAGTTTCGGAGGTCACGTCTTACTAGCTTAGATATTTTTCTATTAAGATCTGACGAAGTGACTGTAGGGTTTTAACGTCGTTTTCGCATTAGCTATAGAGACTCTCCCGAAAGTTTGGACCTCTTGCCGGTGTTTTGCGCTGGATAGAATTTCGTCCCCTCGTCCCTAAGGATACCCATCACTTGTTTACTCACGTATTTGTCAGTCTGTCTCAGCATTTTCGAAAACCTAGGTGGTAGAGCTTTGTGCAAGCCCGTCTGGGTAGGTACCACCCACTCATAAAACAGCAATACTTAGTAATGTTGCGCTCCGGTTTGAAGGATTAGAGAGCTTTTGTAACTACAGGCACAAGGGACATAACAGCTTTGTTCCCAAGGTTAGTGGCGCATTTGCGATGTAAGGAATGGTTAATATTTCTTACATCGCTAATGTATATAGGCGGTGGTGGCAACATAACATCAATTGGCCCATTTGCCCGTCCGCAAACCTTACCTATATATATATATATATATATAAAGGAGCGTCAGAAGGGGCCTTATAGTGATCTTGGCTGTCGTTATCCATGGTGGGCGTTGTAACGGTAGGTATTTTGAAAATAAGAAACAAAAAGGCACACTCGTATTGTCCAAAGTCTTATTATTTTATTGTTCTTTAATTTAACACACAAAATACACACAATTAACACTGGATGATAACTTTACGAGCCAATAGGTTAGCACGTGTACACCTCGTGCCGCCGCTGTCCACCCCATGACTGCCGCTATTCATCGAGGCGACACCCACTACTCTATTCGGAGTTCCCGCTCATAAAAAAAACTAACAATAACACAATCGACTAAAACTAAAACAATATTGAAAAATCTAATTTTGATTAACATTAAATCATAATATAATTTCGTAAATTTTATCATTAAAACTAATCAAACATCAGCGCGCCGTCACGGCCGTCCTGCATTATCACACGTCCTCGTATGTATGAGTCTCATCTGTAAGCCAAAGACATAGTTTTTTTTTTATAGCACACTTCGTTCGGTCACCCTGACTCTTCAAGTACTTCCTTTGTTAATGTTATACAACTCATAAAGATTACAAATATTTGCATCCAGATACAACGAATGTTTCGTAAATTAAATAAGAACCACACATAGCGTAGGGTCCACATGTCTCATACGTTATTCAATGCCACACAGGCCATTTGATGCCACACAGGCTAGACGTTGCCACACAGGTTAGTCGTTGCCACACAGGCTAGTCGTTGCCACACAGGCTAGTCAGTAGATTAAAAATACAATGGAAAAAAAACTAATGTAATTACTTACTATGGCCGTCATCGGCAAATTCTGTCTCAGTTTGGTTGGTTGGGATTTCTAGTCCGCCACTCAATTCTAATGGAACATAAAATTCAGGCATTGCACGCACACGATCGTGCGCATACTTATAGGTTCTATTACCAGACAACTGTTTTAACAGATAGCGATCTCAAAACAATGATCTTCTAATGTTTCTTTGTTTCAATGTTCCTTCAGGAGAGTCAACCTACCTCCTCGCATCAAATATTAATGCTAGGATCGAAATTGGTATTGGAAAATTGGTTGGATCTCACCGTAGTATTGATAGGTTGTATCGCATTAATGATACGATCGGTCGCATCAGCACCGTGGTTCGTGGCGGCACTCACGAAACGCCTTGGTGAAGATAATGCCGTAGAGTCCCGATGCTCCACCAAAGTCACGATCACAAACCGCGGTCTGCGCAGCTTCCCTCGTGGAGGTGAACGGTTTATTCTTTCAACGACGTTAATCGATTTCTGGAACGTGAGGCACGGTAATGAGACCGTTATTAGGCAATTTTCTTAGTTATCATTGCACAAGATCACTGCTAATTAATACTAATCCAAAGCAGGGTAGGTAAATGAAGAAATTATCACAACGTAGGTACAAGCTAAATTTTAAAGTTACTAAAAAACTTATAAAGTACAATACATGGTAGACACAGTCTATCGATTTTAAACAAATTGGAACGTACTCGCCAGATCTTTTTCATCGTATAATACGTTACCACAAATCATCATCACTTCTTGTCGTAATTTCTTACATGTCGTTTGTCATTTGTCATTTGTCTTGTAAATGCTAAGCGATACAGACGCGAATCGAACTGGGCAATATGAGCCAGCACATATGACATAGCGATTTCTTCGTGACTTAAATCTTCCATCTAGTCAACAGTGACGTCATCACACGGCTTGCATATGCCGCATGGGAGATTTGTGACAGCCACGACGAGGCGCTGCCCTTCAGTGCCTAACTGAGAGCTATGATGAGCGATGCACCTTCCAGTGGACGTTCATTAACGCAGATATCAATCGTAGCACACCTAGCACGTGGATCAGCATCTGGTTGCTCTGGGTTGAATTCCGGCAGAGAAATCCTCGGTGACGATACTGGTGTTCGAATAGCTTCAATCAATTGCATCGTATTTCTCTGTGAATCTCGAACATTGTGCGCCAGTGGGATTCAGATGCCACTTCTGATAAAGGAGCGTCAGAAGGGGCCTTATAGTGATCTTGGCTGTCGTTATCCATGGTGGGCGTTGTAACGGTAGGTATTTTGAAAATAAGAAACAAAAAGGCACACTCGTATTGTCCAAAGTCTTATTATTTTATTGTTCTTCAATTTAACACACAAGATACACACAATTAACACTGGATGATAACTTTACGAGCCAATAGGTTAGCACGTGTACACCTCGTGCCGCCGCTGTCCACCCCATGACTGCCGCTATTCATCGAGGCGACACCCACTACTCTATTCGGAGTTACCCGCTCATAAAAAAAACTAACAATAACACAATCGACTAAAACTAAAACAATATTGAAAAATCTAATTTTGATTAACATTAAATCATAATATAATTTCGTAAATTTTATCATTAAAACTAATCAAAAATCAGCGCGCCGTCATATATATATATATATATTACATTAAAAAAAACCCACTGGTCTGCTAACTAAATGTAGATAGAGGCTTAGAGTATGGTAATTCAAACACGTATGGATGTATAGCGTAAATTAATTCTTTTATTTAAAGTGGATTTTGGGGCGTATAACAAAATTTAAAAAATATATATCGTTCAAAAGAAACCTATGATAAAAAAGGTCTCATTAACATTTTGAAAATAACATGTATTATTGGGCATTATTCAAATATAACTCTTTTTTATGTTACACATTTCCAATATTGGTGGTGTATTGGCGATGTGAGCGATAGTTATTATTTCTTACAAAGTCCATTTCTAAAGGCGATGGTGATCACTTATCATCGCGAGGCCCGATTGTCAGTTTGCCTATCTAATACAATAAAAAAAAAACGTGAATTCACAAGATTATATTGAATTAAGCTACCACAAGTTCAGGTGCTACGAAGAGGAATTAGCAAGAATCGCCTTCACTCTATTCCGCAAAATAAACATAAATATATTAATAAGTTTTAAATATATATATATAGAAAATCAATAAATATTAATTCTACGTTTTTAAGTTTAAGTGAATAAAATGCCTCATTTTGCGGATGCACAGCGCATTGTACAGATTGGTCATGACCTTGTTTCGCATCCTAGGGGCTCCCGTAGCTTCTGGCGTCTGACCAAGTCTGTGCAAAACAATTTCTGCCAACCTTCGCTGCCACCGCTCAGAAATCCGGACGGATCGCTAGCTCACAGTCCGCAAGAGCAAGCTGATCTCCTGGCTAAACTCTTTGCCGACAATTCCGTCATCGATGATTGTAGTGCACTGCCACCTACAATACCTGCATGTGGCCATACGATGCCTGACATTAAAATCAGGCAACGTGATGTGCGTGCGGAGCTGCAATCACTTGATGTACGGAAAGCTAGCGGTCCCGATGGAATACCAGCCATAGTGCTGAAGAAGTGCGCAGCGGAGCTGTCTCCTGTGTTAACGCGCCTGTTCCAACTTTCTCTCTCTTCGGGAAGTGTGCCGGAGGCTTGGAGAAGAGCTAACGTGCAAGCGGTTCCCAAAAAAGGGGATCGGTCTGACCCGGCAAATTATCGGCCAATAGCTATCACCTCAGTACTTTGTAAGGTGATGGAACGGATTTCAAACAACCAACTGATCCATTACCTAGAAGATCACTGTCTAATTAATGATCGTCAGTACGGGTTTCGACCAAAACGGTCCACAGGTGATCTTCTAGCGTACGTAACACACCTCTGGGGTGAAGCTATCGACAAGCATGGAGAATCGTTGGCTGTCAGCCTCGATATCTCCAAGGCTTTCGACAGGGTCTGGCACAGAAGTCTTCTCTCCAAGCTACCGGCATATGGTCTGCCTGCTCAGCTATGCACCTGGATTGCCAGCTTCCTACACAAGCGTAGCCTTCGTGTTTTAGTAGATGGTTGCGTTTCACAATTCTATGTAGTGAATGCTGGGGTCCCCAGGGATCTGTGCTATCTCCCACACTCTTTCTTTTGCATATCAATGATATGCTCTCCCTTGGGAACATACATTGCTATGCAGATGATAGTACAGTGCATGGTGGATACCACGGACGCGCAGTGGCTGGGCGGGCGGAAACTGAGGAGAGGCGGGAGAATCTTGTCATTGAACTCGATAGGACGTTAGATCTCATCGCCAAATGGGGCTCTGATAATCTTGTTGAGTTTAATGCCAAGAAAACACAGGTATGCGCTCTCACGGCGAAAAAGTCAACATTTTCCCCTCTTCCCTCCCCTATGTGGTACTCCGCTGGTGATGCAAAGCAAAATCGCCATGCTGGGGATTGACGTTCGCTGCGACCTTAGTCCAAGGGATTACATCGAGGCTGTTATAAAAACAGCTTCACGGAAACTCGGAGTTCTGAACAAGGTGCGGCGCTTTTTCACGCCACAACAACTGTGCCTGCTGTACAAAACACAGGTACGGTCTTGCGTGGAATATTGCTCGCACCTTTGGGATGGCTCCGCTAAGTACCTACTTGAGGCCTTGGACCGGTTGCAGCGACGTGCCGTACGCATTATTGGCGACGTAAAGGTCACAAACACCCTTGAGCCTTTACAATTGCGTCGTGAGATAGCAGCACTGAGCGCTTTCTATCGACTGTATCACGGCGAGTGCTCTGAGGAATTATTCTCTCTAATTCCTGCTTCCCCCTTCCTTCTTAAGTCCACGCGAGCTGGTTCTCGATGTCACCGCCTAACTGTGACATCAATTCCATCGCGAACAAAGAAATTTGGCAACTCCTTTCTTTGTCGCACTTCCAAAAAATGGAATTCCTTACCAGCTCACGTATTCCCCTCCTCTTACAACCCGGGTTCCTTCAAACGAGGCGTGAAGAGGCATCTTGCGGGCCGGCAAGGCGAAGGCGGCTAGTGCAGAACGTTTTTCCCGTCTGTACTGGCCGTCGTCGTGTTTGGACTCTACTACCACTTACCATCAGGTGGAGTAGAGTCATTTGCCCTCCCGGCGATATAAAAAAAAAAAAAAGAATAATATTTAACTTACAATTTAAATTTATTAATTACAGTAACATCCTGTTAATATCATACTGCACTTTTTGAGAAGGTTTAGAGCCTATTCCACCACGCTGCTACAATGCAGATTGGTAGAACTCACATGTGGCAGAATTTCAGCGAAATTAGATACATGCAGGTTTCCTCACGATTTTATCTTTCACCAACAAGCAAGAGATGAATTATAAATGCAAATTAAGCACATGAAAATTCAGTGGTGCTTGCCCAGGTTTGTACGTACACACGATCATCGGTTAAGATGTACGCGTTCTCACCACTGGGCCATCTCGGCTTTTATTAATTGGTAAAGTTAAAATAAATGCAATTTTATTAAAGAAGCCATCTTGTCCAGCAATTTATTGAATTTGCGGAGTCGAAACAGTAACAAATAAATAAGTAACTTTACAGCAACTTGCAATTAATTTGAAAGTTTGTACCCAGTGTACAATTGAATGATAAAAATATATTTTTATTGTCAATTAAAAATCTTTTGAATTGTAAAGTTAACATTTTTTTAAAGCAATTGTGGCAATTATTTATAAAATGATTTTAAATGGCGTATGTCATGTCTGTATAGTTTTTTTTAAATTATGATTGTATATTATTTTAATAATTTTATATTAATAACGCTTACAGATAATATGTTTATTTATGTAAAGAACTACCGGAAGTAGAGCTTTGTGCAAGCTCGTCTGGGTAGGTACCACGCACTCATCAGATATTCTACCGCAAAACAGCAGTGCCAATGTCTATGGGCGTTGGTGACCACTTACTATCAGGTGGCCCATATGCTAGTCCGCCTTCCTATTCTATAAAAAAATACTAAAGTAAAAATCTTTATTCAATAAAATAAAATGTGGCAATTAAACTGCATTTCATTTTCGGCTAATTCCTAATGTTAAAACACAACATGAGTACACATTCGTAATATTGTATAGCCTTTCTAGTAGGACGTGTGATCGATTACACGTTTGCTTACAAATAAATCAATATTATAATTGAAATGGTTCTTAGAAGTACATTTAAAAAATAATAATATTAGCAATGCCCACTTTAAGGACGTTATGAATATTATTATTATGTAATTATATATAAATATAAATAATGTCCTTCAGACCGATTTCGGCCACGCCGACAAATCTTAAGAGAGATTAGCCAACTACGCAGGAGATATTATAGTGCACAAGTGTGTGCGCAAACACAGGTGCACTCTCTATTCCCTAACTCTCATAATCCGATGAGACGGCAATCCGACACAACCGGAAAGAGTTCAGGCGCAGGACCAACGGCTTCACGTGACTCTGGGACTGAGAATTTTTCTTACAGAAAACCCCAATAACTTTATATTGGCTCGACCTGGGAATTGAACTCAGGACCTCCGGGTCTGTGGCCTTACATCAAGCCACTAGACCAACGAGGCAGTTATTTATATAATTATATTCCTATGTACAATGTGCAATATTTTTATGATAGCTTATTTAGTTCAAATGTTGCAAGATGAATTGGACCCACTCTCTCTTATCCTACTGAGTTGTATTAAATTTCGGTTTAGTTCCGATGACAATGTATTTTTATGGTACGAAATACCTGATTCTACACCCAGGATTGGCTCCAGACAAAGAAACTGCTCAACAAACACAATATTTTTTTATAATGCAAAATAAATTAATATATATATATTAATTTATTTTGCTTGTTCATATTTAGCTTAGATTGTTACTTGGCCAAGCTTTACATAACTATCGTGAAATATAATCCATTATAATAGGGTAAGGTGTTTTGTTTTAAAAATGTTTTCTGAAATGAATTAGGACGTAACAATAGTAGCTCAGAGTGTAAAGCGCTAAAAGCGCGGTAAAGCGCTAGGTGGAAAATGTCTTGGGACGTGTGTTGAGATCGTTTGGTTATATGACACCTATTAATATCAAGCGATTATTTCACATAAATTTTAGCAGTATTGTTATTGTTTGAAGTTGTTTTCAACAACTTTGGTATTGTAAGAAAGGTTGACACAGGAATGGACCATTCCATCCACGACACGACTATTAAATAGGTCCAATCTAAGCTAAATATGAAGACATATCTGGCAAAGAAACCTTCAAGAAATGAACACATTTCTTAAACGCCAGCAACGCACCTGCAACCCTTCCAATGTTGATAGTGTCCAGGGTAGTAATTTTCCATCATATAAGCCTCATAGCAGTATATAGTGTGTAGTAAGAGGGGATCTCTTACAAAAATAATACTAAGTCGTTATATTTCTTGTACTGGATCACTCCCCCTTCAAAATAGGACACAGTAATACAAAGTATTGCTGTTTGGTGGTAGAATAAATTATGAGCTTTAGTGCTTTAAAATAGTAAATTAACAGATCGTAAATGTCCCACTGCTGGGCATAGAAATAAAATGTCGAAGGGTTATGATAGACTATTTGTAATATATAATGCTATCCGCCTCAACTTCGTAGCAGTAAAAATCGTATTAATTTGCAACGCCCATTTTACTTTTTTTTCTCGCTGGAAAAACGCCTTTACGCGTTAACTTGGGACTCGCCAGCACCAATCATGCACCGGAATATCAACTCCTTGTCTTCGAGTGACGTCACGGGAACGCTTGCGCATATTACCACAACGCCCCGAAGGTTAGCCCGCCTCTGCTGGCCTACAATTCCTCGACGGCTCTCAAACTCCCATTCATCTCCATTAAAGTTAAATATTTCGAAAAATCCTGTTATCGTTTGCTCACATTATAAAATATTCCTACGATTCGAATTTCAGCTTTCTAGACATAGAAGTTTTGGTTGGACAGATAATTTTAAAAGTATTGAATTATAGGAAAAGTCTTCCTAAATAATGATCATTTATTTGAAACAGTCAACTAAATGTTGCGTTACGGTGTTATAAGCGGACTGAGAGTCATTCGCTTTGTTTGTTAAAATCCTCACTTGAATGTTTTTGCCTCACATTCCCTTTGAGGCCGCCATGTCACTAAAACTTTTCTTACATCGATTTTTTAACATCAACTCTGAAAGAGTTTTGTGTAGCCTACGTAATAGGCGCTTTTCATACATTTCTAAACTTCTGATGAGTTATTCACTTTATATATGAATTAAGTCTGATGCCATTCATTTGGGGAGATCAATATGGTTAGATAGTTTTTCTCAGGTCTGACGAGTTTATTTCCAAACCGGTGGTAGGTGGTGGTATGACAATCAATAGGTAGGTAACGCTTCTGTATTAATTATTGTTCTTGAAATCTACATTCAGAGTCGGTGGTAGTGCTGTATTTAATTTAAGAGCGCGCCTGAAGACAGCGAAATTTCAGATTTCACACACGCGCCTTTTACACACCGATGATATTCTACCGCAAAAAAGCAGTACTTGGTGTTGTTGTGCTCCGGTTTTGTGGCGCATTGGCGATGATAAGCGATTGTTAAAATTTCTTACAATGCCGATGTCTATGGGCGTTGGTGACCACTTATCATCAATATATATTTTATTTTTAACTTTGAACTGGATTTATATATACAAAATCTAATAAAAGATAACCAATTTTTTACCCCTCTTAGCTTATAAAATTTCTAATATGTTAACAAAGTCTCGGCAGAACGAACACTTTAACGGTATGAAATGTTTAGACTTATTCCACCACGCTGCTCCAATGCGGGTTGGTGGAATACACATGTGGCAGAATTTCAAATAAATTAGACACATGCAGGTTTCCTCACGATGTTTTCCTTCACCGTCAAGCACGAGATGAATTATGAACACAAATTAAGCACATGAAAATTCAGTGGTGCTTGCCCGGGTTTGAACCCACGATCATTGATTAAGATTCATGCGTTCGAACCACTGGGTCATCTCGGCTTTTACATATATACTATAAGTAGGCAAATATTTATCGCTTTTTTTTGTTCGCTATAAATGATTTTCATTTTAATTTTTTTGATAGCTATTGAAGATATTCAATTGTAACATTTACCATATAAGAGTACAAAAATAAATGTTTGAAACATGGTCCTAGGTTTGTCGTCAAATTTCCATTATTTTGCAAACATTTTTTTATTTAAGCCTTTATTGTCTGCGAGCTTTATATACATCTTGTCTAACACATCGGATTTCCAAATTTTATTGATAATAATAATAATATCCTGGGACATTTTTCACACACGGCCATCTGATCCCAAATTAAGCTTGTACAAAGCTTGTGCTATGGAAACCAGACAACTGATATACTACATATACTACTTTTTTTTTGTAAATACATACTTATATAGATAATTACACCCAGACTCAGGACAAACGTTCATGTTCATGCACACAAATGTCTGTCCTGGGTGGGAATCTAACCCACAACCTTCGGCGTGAAAGGCAAGTGTTCTACCAACCACGCCAACCGGCTCGTCTTGATCAGCATCTCCTGCGACATATAGGCCTATTCCAGCTGCTTTCTGTTCATTTGTTTATGTTATTAGCATGTCTTGATCAGATTTGTGATGATTAGTTTATAAATATATATATTGTTAGGAATGTCTCCCGACGGGGCATGGCTTTGCGGTGCGACTTGATCACGTGATGATCATCATAGTGGGGACTGGCTCTGCCGAGCTCATCGGCCAGCCAGGCTAGCTTTAAGACACTTCTGCTTGGACTCTCGGTGGTTGCGGATATCTCATAAATAATATTTCAGTTGCTCAGTTTTGATTCCTTTGCTCTATTTGTCTGTTAATTGTACGTGTCGGTCTACATTTACTTTATTGTTGTATAGTTATTTTGATTCATCTCTTTTTACAAACTTATTTCTATATTGATTTCTAATAATTTACTAAACAAAGTATATTTTAATTTTAATGTTACAAAATATCAGTGGAATAGAAGCTCTTGAATAAATCCAAACAAAATTGCATTGAAGTCGTAAAGATGCTAGATTTACAACAGTCGTTTCTGCTGTATTCCTTCAAAATTATTCAAAATATTACATAAAATTTAAAGCCGCTGGAAGCTGTACCGAGACAACAATGTTAAGGCAAACATATATTACAATGTTATGCACACATATAAGATATTCAGTACGAATTTTTAACATGAAACAGGTATGTGACGTAGCTTATGTCTCGTGGTATAGTATATAGATGTGTTTGTTTGTGTGTGTGAAAAATAATAAGGTATTGTCGTTTCATATTGACTTTTTGTGAACTCTGCCAATTGATAAATTTATATATTTTGTTAAAAAAAATCAGTAATGTATAAAGCACATTACTCAACACAATGTATGTAATAAAAAAGAGTGGAGTTAGTATTTGTTGATTTTCAAGTAGACTATCATCATCATCCTTTTGTCGTCCACTGCTGGACATGAGCTCTCCAATGGCACGCCACTGAGCTCGATCTTTTTCTCTCAATCTCCATCCACACCACCAGCCAGCCACTTTTTTAACTAGGCGCGCTACACTACTTTTGCTAAGGCGTGGTCGCCACTTCAGAACACGTCTACTCCAACGGATGTCGGTTCTGCGACATATGTATCCAGCCCACTGCCACTACAGCTTACTAATATAATCATTAGGATGTTTTAATTACCTTTAGGATATATGTCTCTGCGATTTTGTATGTCGATAACTTTGGTAGTAACTTAAGTAGGATATATTATAACAAAATATTTATATTTCAATTACATAACATAACTATGTAATTACAATTACTCAAGTCCACCATTAATTTTACTAAGAAACATAGTAGTTTATTGCTGGTTACATTGCCAAAGCGCTAGCAACCTTCGGAACTAAAATGTTATATCCCTTGTGCCTGTAATAACAATGGCTCACTCACCCTTCAAACCGGAACACAACAATACCAAGTACTCCTGTTTTGCGGTAGAGTATCTGATGAGTGGGTGGTACCTACCCAGACGAGCTTGCACAAAGCCCTACCAGCAGTGAAAATATCATTTAGTTGCAAAAAGTACAAGTTAGGCTTAATAGCTGTGCTTTGCTATTTCGTTGTTTTGTTATTTATTATTATTATTTTATTTTATTTATTAAATTACACATATATAAATTATTAATTGATTAAATTACACACACATAAATGGGATAATATAATAATATTGGGATAATAAGAATTATTATCCAAGAGCCCGTTGAATGACGCCAATAAACACGGTATAGGTGCTATGGTTCGGTTGTTTTATTTAACCTATTTTGTTGCGTATGTTACAACTCTGTAGCGATAGATGGCGCTAACGCAATTATGTCACATTTCTGAATTGCGCTGACTAGATATCTATCCATATATAGTGTGGAAAAACACAAAAAGATCAAATAGATTAAAGTTATGTAAGCCGAGGAAAGCACTTCATTAGTTTCATTCACATTAAAACATGAAATTTAGCACAGTTACTACATATATGTATATTTATTATATATGTATATTTATTATATTTTGACGAGCCGGTTGGCGTGGTTGGTAGAACACTTGCCTTTCACGCCGAAGGTTGTGGGTTCGATTCCCACCCAGGACAGACATTTGTGTGCATGAACATGTCTGTTTGTCTTTAGTCTGTGTGTAATTATCTATATAAGTATGTATTTACAAAAGAAAAGTAGTATATGTAGTATATCAGTTGTCTGGTTTCCATAGCACAAGCTTTGTACAAGCATTATTTGGGATCAGATGGCCGTGTGTGAAAATGTCCCAGGATATTATTATTATTATTTATATACTAAACTGTTCTCGGTTTTAGCTAAATGGATATATCATAGCGAAATTGAAAGCTACATGCTAACACGCAGTCGAGTAGCATTATGGAATAATATAATTACTGTGTCGTATATTACGTATATTCGCAAACAGAGCAACAAAAATGGTTTGTATACGGTATAAATTTCAAAGTTCGTGTATTGCACGTAGTTTGTTCCTATGACAGCATAGTTACCAATGTTGGTTCCAAGGTTAGAATAAAATTTGTTCAAATTTCAATTTCACGGTCTCGGTTTCACAGCGTACTAGGGCTGGTTGCGATATAAGATTTTGGACTCGAATATTTATATATTTAAAATCTTATACTTTATTAATTAAAAACTTTAATTTAATAAATGGAATTTGTATATAAAGGTGTATCTTATTCCATATTGGCAGTGTAAGGTGATGGGCACATCCAACCAACCTTGGGAACTATAATATTATGTCCCATCTGCCTATTTACTACTACTACTTACACTGCTCTTTGTAAGTAAAATTGATGAGAGGTTAGTATCTACACATATGGGACAATTGCACAAAGTCCTACCGCCAAGATATAAGAGCAGCCAGGAGTTAAAAGTAATAGATTCCACTAACGAGCTTCGAAAAATTCAGATGAAGTGTCATCGGTAGAAAAAGACTTAGTTTATTTGTAATAGTATTATAAAGGTTTTTCAAGTAATATGCAAAGATAAAAAAATCAACAAAAAAAAGAAGTTAAAAAGTTGTGGTGAAAAATATTCGATTCCCGAATTCCTTATTTGAATATGTAAAAATATTCTAAGCGTTTTCGAATTTTTTCGGCCGAGAATATTTTTTTATCGGATATTCAATAGTTAGAACTCTATTGTTACATCCCTAATATTTATTTCTTTACAGCCAACACTATTTTCTTGATACTGATATATCTAGTTTATTTATCCTAATCCGTTAGCAGACGTTATATAAATAAGTAATTTTATTATTTTAAAAGTGTATTAAGGGAATCATCATCGGCAGCCGAACTAAACCCACTGCTGGGGACTATGAACATAGCCTCTTGTCTGAGCTACATCCTTGTAGTTCTGTGCAGCTTTAACTATGTTCAAAAATCAAAATATAATTTATTCGAATACGCTTTTAAAAGCACTTTTGAATAATCATTTTCGATTCAGAATGTAGATTCTATTGACTTAGAAGATGGCAGCATTGGATGCAGAAGGAAGAATTTTGGGACTACCGCCAAATTTGGGAACGAAGATGCTATGTACCCTATGCCTATAGTTACATTCCCCCTCCCATAAACATCTTACCCCCTACTGCGCTCGTCAACACGCCTGCCCAGCGCGGCGAGTATGGGCAAACCCCTCCCTTAATGGCAGATGCGCCCAAAAAAAGGCCCCCAGTTACCGGCAAGCCCGCTAGGCCCGACCAAGGTAGCGGTCGCGGTATCGGCAGGGCAGGGGGTGCTAAGAATCACCGGTTCACGACAGGCTACCGTATAAAACGACTGAAAATGGCAACGTATAATGGACGCTCGATGAGGCTGGACCATCACCTCGCCGAATTAGAAGTAGAGTTAAGTCATATAAACTGGCATATACTGGGGTTATCTGAAGTCCGAAGACAGGGGGAGGACACGATAACTCTAGAGTCCGGTAACTTACTCTACTTCCGCGAAGGTGATAACCTCTCCCAGGGTGGTGACGGTTTTCTAGTCAAAAAGGATCTCATTAGCAGCATTGTGGAAATCAGTAGTGTGTCGAACCGGGTAGCGTACCTTGTCCTAAAACTTTCCGACAGGTACTCCCTGAAGGTTGTACAGGTATATGCGCCAACTTCGACATACTCTGATGATGTGGTCGAAGCGATGTACGAGGACATCGCAAAGGCCCTCAACGACACCTCGAGGGCCCACTACAATGTTGTTATGGGAGACTTTAATGCTAAAGTGGGAGTACAAGATAGCGGTGAATCGAAAGTCGGACCTTACGGCTTGGGCTGCAGAAATCACAGGGGGCAAATGCTGGTAAACTTTCTCGAAGCGCAGGGGCTTTTTTTGATGAATTCTTTCTTTCAAAAAAAGCCTCAGCGGAGGTGGACCTGGCGAAGCCCCGATAACGTGACAAGGAACGAGATAGACTTTATCATTTCGAATAAAAGGCACATATTTAGAGATGTTTCAGTGATCAACAGGTTTAATACCGGAAGTGATCACCGCTTGGTTCGAGGCACTCTAAATATCAACTTAAAAGCCGAAAGATCGAGAATGATGAGGTCTACTCTCCGACCTACCATGCTCCAAGCTGCTCAAGGCTCCGAAAAGTTCCAAATGGAACTTCAAAATCAATTCACCGCGTTGGAAACCATAAGCAGCATTGATGAGAGAACCGACACGCTGGTCAAAATACTGCAAAACACATCCCGCAAGTGTTTTCCGCCACAGAGAAGAGACAACGCACCAAAACTCTCTGCTGAGACACTCGAGCTCATGAGAAAACGACGAGAACTACCATTGTTTTTGTCAGATAAGGCCTTAAACCGAACAATAAAAACGCTGACGCGACGCGATCTCCGACGCTCCAATACCCGTGCCATCAAGGCTGCGATTGAGCAAAATCGGGGATCGAAAGTGTTCGCTCGCAAGTTTGGGAGGCCGCGTCTGACAAAACTTAAAACTGAAAATGGTGGGGTCGTTACCTCTAGGCCTGAGATTATCGGAGAAGTAGAGAGGTTTTATGGGCAGTTGTTCTCTTCAAGATCGGATAAACCCGTGGGAATCAGTATTGATGACCAGCGCGCCCCTCTTATGCGCCATTACTCCGAGGAGCTCCCGGTCGTTGACCAAGGAGAGATTAGGGCGGCTCTAGAACAGCTTAAAAACAACAAAGCTCCGGGAGATGACGGAATCACAACAGAGTTGCTTAAGGCAGGCGGGACTCCGGTCCTAAAAGAGCTAGCAAGCCTCTTTAATTCCGTCATCCAACATGGCAAGACCCCGGAAACGTGGAGCGGGAGTGAGGTGGTACTGTTTTTCAAGAAAGGTGATAAAACCCTCTTGAAAAACTACAGACCAATCTCCCTCCTGAGTCACGTGTATAAGCTGTTCTCAAGAGTCGTCACGAACCGTCTCGCCAGACGACTTGACGAGTTCCAGCCCCCAGAGCAAGCCGGCTTTCGATCAGGCTACAGCACCGTGGACCACATCCATACTGTTCGGCAGATTGTGCAGAAGACCGAAGAGTACAATCAGCCGCTGTGTATGGCATTTGTGGACTACGAGAAAGCCTTCGACTCCATCGAAACCTGGGCAGTGCTCGACTCATTGCAGAGATGTCATATCGATTGGAGATATATCGAGGTACTGAGATGTCTGTACAACGCCGTTACAATGACTGTCCACATCCAGGACTGTAAGACGAAGGCGATCCAACTGCGCAGAGGGGTGAGACAGGGGGATGTAATATCCCCGAAACTGTTCACCAACGCGTTGGAAGACGTTTTCAAAACGCTGGATTGGACTAGGTATGGAGTCAATGTAAACGGCGAGTACATCTCACACCTTCGATTTGCCGACGATATCGTCATCATAGCAGAGTCGCTGGAACAACTCACCGAAATGCTGCGTATACCGCAATGTTTGAAGACGAAAGTCTTCAACCAATGCGTCTTACCTGCCATGACATACGGTGCCGAAACGTGGACACTAACTGCGGGACTAGTCCACAAATTCAAAGTCGCTCAGCGTGCTATGGAGCGAGCTATGCTCGGAGTATCTTTGAAGGATAAGATCAGAAATGAGATTATCCGGAAAAGAACCGGAGTCACCGACATAGCTTGCAAAATTAGCAGGCTGAAGTGGCAGTGGGCTGGTCACGTATGTCGTAGGACCGATGGCCGTTGGAGCAGACGAGTCCTAGAGTGGAGACCGCGAATCGGCAAGCGCAGCGTAGGGCGCCCTCCAGCCAGGTGGACCGACGACCTTAAGAAGGTGGCGGGCACCAACTGGATGCGGAAGGCGGAGGACAGGGAGCTTTGGCGCACCTTGGGAGAGGCCTATGTTCAGCAGTGGACAACGATTGGCTGTTGATTGATTGATTGATTGATAGTTACATTGGCTCACTCACTCTTCAAACCAGAACGCAAAAATACTAAGTATTGCGGTTGAACGGTAGAATATCTAATGAGTGACTAGCATATAAAGCCGCAGACCCCGAAGTCCTGTGTTACTCAAGTTGGACATTCCTCTAAGAAAATTTTTAGTAGCAGCGCAATATCTAGAAATTGGAAGTGTCTATACTATTGTACTACGGATAGATTTGCCGTCCCATCTGATTATGAGAATGAGGGAAAAGAGGCTGCACTCAATCGATCCGAAGATACCATATCACACTGTCATACATACAAAAGCCGAAATGGCCCAGTGGTTTGAACGCGTGAATTTAACCGATGATCGTGAGTTCAAACCCGGGCAAGCACCACTGACTTTTCATGTATAATTTGTGTTTATAATTCATCTCGTGCTTGACGGTGAAGGAAAACATCGTGGAGAAACCTGTATGTGTCTAGTTTCACTGAAATTCTGGCACATGTGTATTCCACCAACCCGCATTGGAGTAGCGTAGTGGAACAGGCTCCAAGCTGTCTCCTCAAAAAAAAAGGAGAGGAAGCCTTAGGCCAGCAGTGGGACATACACAGGCTGTTACTGTACTGTTACTGTCATACATCACAAATGTTATTAAAATTATACCTAAAACTATTCTCAGTTGATAGATATAAATCGTATTTCTAAAATTTGTTTTTTTCATCATATTTTCTCTTAATCCCTGTGCTACTTTCTTTACTTTTATTTTACTTAGAGATTGCTTATGAGACGGACATAGGAGATGGGCTTTTTATACCGAAAAAAGTACAGCAGTGCCATTCCGTAAGAACTTATTTAATTACTCATCCGTGAAATGTAGATATACTAATTTGTTGTTATGTTATAATTATTTCTTGTTAAACATTTTTATTTTTATTATGATTTTTTTTGTCGATATGTATAAACAATGATAAATCGGAGTCTAGAAACTAGATTTGTACAATTGCATGATGAGTTAGACTATAATTGCGATGTATGTAAATATCATTATTTAAGATTCTTAATTTTTTAGACAGTATATATATCTGTCTAAAAAATTATAATTAAATATATATATACATAAAGATTGTGAATTGTGTTGGCTCCTAAAAAAAATTGAAGTGATAGCCCATGAATATTTGACTACTTGGTATAGGCAAGAGGCTTCAGGCGATACGTCATATAGATATTTCTAAACCTATTTAATCTGACGTGTAATTCGATAATAAATATCTGATTAGCCTTCCATCTAAATTAATTCAGTGCTATAATGGCAGAGAACTCACAGTGCGAGTCACATTTTTATTTGAGTGGTTTTTTCATGTTCGTTTATCCATTATTTATGCAAGTGGATGGGTGGATTTCAGAGAGGAAGACAGGTGCAAGCCCCGAGGGTCTCAAAAGCCTGATCTACACTATATTTAAATTTTATCAAACAAAAAAAAAAAAATTGTGGTGATAAAATATTCCACACAAAGGAACTTCCGTTGTAAGTTTTTTTTTCAAAATGGCAAAAGTTAAAATAGCTACGCTGACACGGGACTGTCATAGCTTATTCTCGCTTTATATTGAAAGCTCTTGCAATTGAATTTCTTAAACGCTCCCATCGTACTATTGCCTTATTATTTATTTATAATTGTGACTAATGTGAATTGAATGTAAGTAATTAATTTGAAATTGTAATATTTTTAGCGTATACATTATTTTGAATGTTAAATTCGACGATGAGTACACAAATTTCGGAAAGCGACTAGATATTTTTATTTATTTTGCACTTCTAACTAATAACAATCTGTAAATAATATATTATTGTAGAAAATAAAGTTGAACTACAATATTTCACAATGCATGCACAGATAACATAAGACTATACATGAAGGTAAGTTAGATGTGATTCTGAAAGTCGATTTTACAGAGAAGAACCGATAATATTCGACGGGCCAGTTGGCGTGGTTGGTAGATACTTGCCTTTCACGCCGAAGGTTGTGAGTTCGATTCCCACCCAGGACAGACATTTGTGTGCAATACATGTCTGTTTGTCCTGAGTCTGGGTGTAATTATCTATATATAAGTATGAATTTACAAAAGAAAAGTAGTATATGTAGTATATCAGTTGTCTGGTTTCCATAGAACAAACTCTGCTTAGCTTGGGATCAGGTGGCCGTATGTGAATAATGTCCCAGGATTTTATTATTATTAATAAATTCAGTAGTTACTTATTTTCAAAAATTATTACAAATGTAGTAAAATGAAATACATTGAAATTATTATTAATTGTGCCGAAGAATTGTGCAGTGTGTGGTAGATTTATGATAATCAATAAGCAACTGTAACGCTTCTATATTGAATATTTTTGACTTTGACTTTGAAAAGAAAGTGTTTACTCCGCTTCTTTTTATCATGTGATAATCTTGTATTCAGTAATACGCTGTATTATATTGTGGAACAAAGTTGAACGGAAATTTGTTGCTATCGTAGAATGTGACAAGGCCGTCTGTTAGTGTGATAACTAAAACTTCTCGTTACAGGTTGCTAGCAAATCCTCATAGTCGCAGCATGTTTTGGCAAAACTCCGCCGTCAAAGTTTTTATCGCAACCACATTTTGGCAACCACGACCGTAGCTAATGTATGCAAAAATATATGAAAACTGTTATCGCGGAACCACTGGAAAACTTTGGTGAATTGTTATATAAATATATTTACTTTGTATGAGTTTTAAAATTAACATATCTATATATAAATAGCTAAAGACATAAAAGTTAAGTACTTTTTTTGTTTTATAACTATTGAAGCGTCTAATTGTTATTAATAAAATGAAATTGGAAATTAATTATATACGTATGGGATAGCTCACAATTAGGAAGTTTACAGTAATAAATTTATAAAAATATTTCTTATAAAGGAAAATTACATTGAATATAATTTAACGTTCGTAAGAAAGGATGTAAAAACTATTTTATGGTACAATAAACTTAACAAGCGCTAATAAATGGAAGAAACGTTGTGAAAACGATGATAAAAGTATAACAAAATAATATGTGAAAATTTTAACGACACAGAGAAGCTTCTGGAATCGTTTAATTATTTGATTTGCACGCGGAATAATAATAAATGAATTATCTGTTTATTTTCGGCTCGAAACTTTTTTAAATCCCGAAACGTATACCTATTATATTAATTTGTGTTAGTGTTATTAACGCGTGAATCTTAACCGATGGTCGTGGGTTCAAACCCGGGCAAGCACCACTGAATTTTCTGTGCTTAATTTGTGTTTATGATAATTCATCTCGTGCTTGACGGTGAAGGATAACATCATGTGAGGAAACCTGCATGTGTCTTCTAACCTTACCCGCGTTGGAGCAGCATGGTAGCATGGTGGAATAGTCAGCGATGCTTCTCAGGAAATTGGCGTGGAGGGCCGTAGCCTCCTTCTGTGAGACCGTCATGGTCCAGAAGGAGACGGCGAAGAGGGAACGGGAAAGGGCCGATCCTGCTCTATCCGTGGATGCGTGAGGTGGGGCCCTCGCGTGTCCTATTTCAGACGGCCCTGAGGACGATGGCTGCTGGGATGGCCTCGCGCTGTCATACGCACTAGCGAAAAGTGCGGGGGGACAAGATTACCTTTCTGAGGGCCTTTCTGAAGGTTTCCACTGCGATAAAAAAAAACATAATGGAATAAGCTCCAAACCTTCTCCTCAAAAGGGAGGGGCGGCCCATCAGTGGGACATTAACAGACTGTTGCTGTAGTGTTCTTAAGAGAATAACAAGCTGAGTAAATATTGTAATTTTAATGTGAAATATATATTGGCGCGTTTGGGGGTATGACTGTTTCATGACGTGTCAATAAACGGTATGACGTCATGCAACTCCGCATGTTAATATAAATATAATGAATATACAAAATCTGGGGTACAATGCCACAGGACATATATGTAATTAGGACATTATGTAAAATATTGTCTTAACACTTTGTTTTTTTTTCATTGTAAATATTTACTTTAAGTAATTTTAAAAAGCTTAATAAACACGGACATATTTCTCATTAAAAATAAAAGTAAAATATATTGATTTAATAAAAGTTAATTAATATAATAATTGTAAGTAATATCTGCGTCCGTTCGTCAGTAATATACGTCCCAATGTCAATATTCGGTGTAAATAAGAACCTAAATTAAAAAGCAATATTTTGATTTTTTGAGTAATGAAATTAACGTAACAAGTTATGAGCTTCAGTAACAGCCTGTTAATGTCCCACTGCTGGGCTAAGGCCTCCTCTCCCTTTTTGAGGAGAAGGTTTGGAGCTTATTCCACCACGCTGCTCCAATGCGGGTTGGTAGAATACACATGTGGCAGA
Source organism: Nymphalis io (assembly GCF_905147045.1). Taxonomy (NCBI): domain Eukaryota; kingdom Metazoa; phylum Arthropoda; class Insecta; order Lepidoptera; family Nymphalidae; genus Nymphalis; species Nymphalis io. Next base: position 997,214 of record NC_065912.1, read on the forward strand.
ATTTCAATGAAATCAGACACATGCAGGTTTCCTCACGATGTTTTCCTTCACCGCACGAGATGAATTATAAACACAAATTAAGCACATGAAAATTCAGTGGTGCTTGCCCGGGTTTGAACCCACGATCATCGGTTATGAGCTTCGCCACAAATGTATGTATGTGTATTCCAGAATAATGCATTAACAACGAAATGCAACAGGAACTCGAGAACAATGACCAGTAATAACAATTTCCGAAGTGGATGTGCTTAGCTTGCAACTTGTCTTGTTTAAACAATACTTAGTTTGGAAGAACGGGGAGTGTGTCTTGTTATTTAGAATTTAGTCAGATAAATTCAATTTGTATCATTTATACTTGCTGTTTGGGGATATTTACTATTTAATTCCTACACGACCAAATAATTAGCAATCCTGTACATGTCCCACAGCTGGGCTATCTCTCCGTGCGAGGGGACGACTTGGAGCTTATTCCACCATGCTATTCCAATGAAATGAGATATGATATTACTGGTGGTAGGGCTTTGTGCAAGCTCGTCTGGGTAGGTACCACCCACTCATCAGATATTCTACCGCAAAACAGCAATACTTGATGTTGTTGTGTTCCGGTTTGAAGGGTGAGTGAGCCAGTGTAATTACAGGCACAAGGGACATAAAATCTTAGTTCCCAAGGTTGGTGGCGCAATGGCTATAAGCGATGGTTGACATTTCTTACAATGCCAATGTCTAAGGGCGTTTGGTGACCACTTACCATCAGGTGGCCCATATGCTCGTCCACCTTCCTATTCTATAAAAAAAAAATATATGTCGCAGTTTTCATCCAAAATATAATAATAAATATAGGTTATAACATTTTGCTTCACCACAAAACATGAAATTTATTATAGACACAAATAAAGCAAATATAAAATTTAGTGGTGGTTGCCTGAAATTGAACCCCAATCAGCGGTTAAGATTCGCGTATGCTAGCCGCTTAGTCACCCGAAAGTTTAGGTAATGTAAATATTAAAATGTTTCAGTTTTTATTTACTATTTACATTTACTGGTGGTAGGGCTTTGTGAAAGTTTGTTTGGTTATGTACCACCTACTCATCAGATATTCTACCGCAAAACAGCAGTACTTGGTATTATTGTGTTCCGGCTTAAAGGATGAGTGAGCCAGTGTAATAACAGGCACAAGGGACATAACATCTTAGTTCCCAAAGTTGGTGGCGCATTGGCGTTGTAAGCGATGGTTAACATTTCTTACGTTGCAAATGTCTACGGGCGTTGACGACCAGTTACCATCGGGTAACCATCACCTCAGGCTCTATTAGCTCGCCATTAGAGCAAGAGTCTTCCACATTGAAAAGAAAGGAATACATACTTATAAATATCACATTCATAAAATTACTCTACCTATTGGAGGGCTAAGACATAATGGTCTTATGGTTTAATTACACTCGCTCACTTGGGTAACCTATCCAAAAGGGATTATATAAAGCCCTAACGTTGAAAGTTCTTAAGTTTTACTTTATAAAATACGTTCCTCAAAACTCAGCTGGTATTATTTCACTGGATTTTATTGCTATGATATACAAAGTAATGCTTAAATGTACATTGTTGTGAATTGGTTCGGTGTTTTCGAGACACTTTATTTGTGGAAAAGTAATAGCTTGCTTGGGACATGTTATAGGAGGAAATATTATAAATTATAGTACGGTAAAGAGTTATTAATATTGGTACCTCCATAGGGTTTTATTTAATGAATTTCAGCAAGAAAATAGCAGCTTTGTGAATATTATTTATTCGGGTAGCAGAATAATACGATGCATACGTGTCGTCATGGCGGTAGATCATGCAAGAGAGACTTGACAGCTATTGACATTTGATAGATTAAATTTGACAGATGACACTCGACACCTATTAACATGTGATAGATAACATTTGACAGATGACACTTGACAGCTCTTGACATTTGATAAAAGGCATTTGACAGATGACAATTGACAGCTATTGACATTTGACAGATGGCATTACTATTGCGTTTACACTGACTTAACGAAATTACTTTCATGCAGTTTTTGAGTAATCTTGTTATTGTTTCGCTTTATTGATTAACATGGTGGTAAGGCTTTATGCAAACACTACTGGGAAGGTACCACCCACTCATCGTATATTCTACCGTCAAACAACAATATTTATTATTATTGTTTTCGGGTTTGAATAGTGATTAAGCCAGTGTAAATACAGGTGACGTAAAATTTTTGTTCCCAAGGTTGGTGGCGCGTTGGCGATATACGATATGGTTAATATTTCTTACATCGCCAATGTCTATGGTTAGTGACGGCTTAACATCAGGTGATTAAGAAATTGGTCTATTTGCCAGTCCACCTACCTATTATTTATATACTACATCTAATATCCATTAATAATATATATTTTCTCTTATTTATGATATTAAAGTTAAGATGAACAAAGTAAGATCAATTTTATACACCGATTAGTATTCTAATAATTATCAAAAGTACTTATAATAAAGGGTTTCAGTGTAAAATCTTAATAATAATGACCATGAAACTTCTAGTTTTAATAAATGTAATAAAACGCTAAAGCTTGATACTTCATTACGAACAACACAGCTTAAGCCATATCCGAAACGACTCCCTAAGCTGTTAAAATTCAAAAACATTGAAACTTAATTACAGAAGACGATCTCTGTTTCAGTGTTGGGTTATAAAAGTAAAAATTTACAATTTTAAATTGAACAAACTGTTTTTTGGGAGAGCGTTTCGACGTTTTAGGGTTATGAGACTTTTGTGTCGTTGTGTGTTGAACTTTCGGTATTGCACTCTATGACAATGTATGTGGCTTGCAAAAGGAGGTAATGTTAAAAATATCTATTATTATAACGTTGAAATAAACTTTTACAAAAAAAGTTTCTGTAGAGGTTATTAACCTAAGCATCTATTTTTATCTTAAGACATTTTTTTCTCAAAAAAGAATACAAGTCACTTAATATGAGAAATACACGTTAATTAAATGAGTAAATACAAAAATTATGGAACGGGTGGGTATTATTAAATTCTTACTCTAGTTTGTTATAGATTAACATTGTTGTAGGTGGGAAAAAGGAAAAAAGTAAGGCTACTATTACATATCGCTAACATGGCAAGTCTACAGCTATTATATATTTATTTATTTATATTGTAAATATTACAAAATAGTACCCGATATATATATATATATATATATATATATATATATATATAATAATTAATATATAAATATATATATTTGACGAGCCGGTTGGCGTGGTTGGTAGAACACTTGCCTTTCATGCCGAAGGTTGTGGGTTCGATTCCCACCCAGGACAGACATTTGTGTGCATGAACATGAATGTTTGTCCTGAGTCTGGGTGTAATTATCTATATAAGTATGTATTTACAAAAAAAAGTAGTATATGTAGTATATCAGTTGTCTGGTTTCCATAGCACAAGCTTTGTACAAGCTTAATTTGGGATCAGATGGCCGTGTGTGAAAAATGTCTCATAATATTATTATTATTATTATTATATATTAACTTAACTAAAACTTAATTAAAAGTAAACTGAAGTCATTATAAGAATATGTACATAGTTCATATATTAAAATGATGTTAATGCTACATGAATGACAGGTATGAGACGCGTCCATCGTGCTATCGTCGCATAAGTCGTCGAATTACTAAAATAATTAAACTTTCGTAATATCGAGGACGCGCATAATTGATAAATGAAAACGTTGCAATATTGTCGATGCAATGAACCGTACTTATACAAAGTTTATAACAATACTAATTGCTTTATAGATGAGAGTACATTTTTGGAATAAAACGTTACTCGGCCATTTCAAAATAGTTTTATTTATAATATATCCGCGGCTGGGCACTTCATGGTATGTAGTCACAACTGCACACATAAATTTATGCTGTAAGAAGTATTAATTACTTACATCGAAATTGCAACATAAAGCTTGGGAACAAATTACGTCCTTTGTGCCAGTAATTAACTTAACATTGTTGCATTGTTGTGTTCAACTCGGAACAATACTAAGTAGCGTTGTTAACTTAAATATTGAACTCAAAATTCAACATTGAAACATTAAGTTTATAGCAGTCAGAGAGACAGACAATTAATTTTTTTATAGAATGGGAATGCGGATGAGCATATGGGCCACCTGATGGTAAGTGATCACCAATGCCCATATACATTGGAATTGTAAGAAATGTTAACCGTCGCTTACATAGCTAATGCGCCTCCGACCTTGGGAACTAAGATGTCATATCCCTTATGCCTGTAATTGGCTGGCTCATTCACCCTTCAAACCGGAAAACAACAATATCAATATGCGGACAAGCATATGGGCCAAATGCTCGTCCACCTTCCTGTTCTACATAAAAAAAAATTACATATATATTGAAGAAACATATTTAGATAAATAGTTTTATCTGATACAAGCTGAAAACCTACTTTAATAAAGTAATTTGGAATCGTCATTGTTGATTGGCTAGTTAATATGAGGCAGATGATAATCTGCCGTATATCCACGATACCGAACTGGATCAGCGTATTGAAATACGATAAAGTACTATTTTATAAGGAGATAAGGCATTTGACCATCTTCACATTATGCCGGAAACAACCACTAAGAAACTTGGTACATTGTGTTTGATTTAATAATAATAATAATAATAATAATAATAATAATAATAAATAACTTTATTCACCAAAAAGAAACAAAGACAAAAAAATTAAGGTACATGATCATAAAAAAAAGAGTTAACAATATCATAATTTGGTGAAAAGGTCGTAGTCTCAGCTAGGCTGCTTTTCAGTCTACGCCTTGTACATATGCTGCCAACACAAACGCTACATTCAGTGCAGTAAAAGGTAAAAGGAGATAAAATTACTTAATAAAAACAAAATTATATCTTGCATGGAAATCAATAGAAGTCATGGAGTTAATTTACACGTTTTATAATTGGTATAGTGGTGGGTTGGGGTAGAAATCTAGGAAGACCAGCAGCCAACGAGTCGATAGAAATCCCATGAAAAGATACCTTTTGAAACATTGCAAAATAGAAAGCGTAAAATATCTCGACATTCGATTCGATGTATTTACGTCTCTATTAGAAAACGTAATTACTAAAAATTCTCCTCTTTTCCAAGCGTACATTCATTCAAAGCAACTCCGGAGCAATTAGACATACGAATGAATGGATTATTTGACAACCGTTGAATGATTGAAAATCTAAAGGAATAGAAATTGCAGTTCGTTAAATAGTGATTTTAAGACTTGAAATGGTTGCTGATGTTGTCAGTGATATGAACTATGGCATCCTTACTAATATTATAAATGTGAAAGATAGTTTGTTTGTCTGTTACACATCTTTATTACTCAACTGATCCTCTCGACTTCGGCGACGGGCAGTTTTCACTTGCACATTATGTACATCTCAAGCCAGCTCCAAACCGAATTTAACCGAAATCGGTTCAGCGGCTTAGCCAAAAAGCGTAACAGATAGACAGGCAAACTGATGGTTATTGAAATAATCTGTATTAATATTATGAATGTGACAGTAACTCATTCTCGCCTTGCACATGCAAAGGAGTACAGAGATACAGCGGAAGGGCCCAAAGAGCGCGTCATGCCGTTTGCCGTCAATGCATACGAGTCAACTTACCCCCAAAGCGCGCAAACAGACGTTTCACTTAAATAAATTGAAGGCGAAGTCGCAAATTTGAAGAACGTTCATGATTCCACGAGAGAACGCGTCACAGAGCACATGAGCTGCAACCGTCATCATGAAATAAATAAAAAAAAAAACTCATTTCGTCTTTTACAACTAATATAAGGAAATGTTATGTTAACTTAATTAAGTATTTAAATTATATATATTTTTTTAAATAAATTACATTTATGAATTCGCAAAGCTTATAGTACGCGCGGAATGTCCTTGTTAAAGACAACACCTTGTCGGAAAAAGGATAAATTGAATTTACGGAGATGATACTTGCTTTTACAAGTTCTTTTCTTACTGTTTGTGCTTATATAATGCTTATCACTATCAACTTCTTTAGGTATATTAGTTATAAATAAAGTTATATATAATTTACTGGTGGTGGTGGTGTTATAGTTTACTGGTGGTAGGGCTTTGTGCAAGCTCGTCTGGGTAGGTACCACCCACTCATCAGATATTCTACCGCAAAACAGCAATACTTGATATTGTTGTGTTCCGGTTTGAAGGGTGAGTGAGCCAGTGAAATTACAGGCACAAGGGACATAAAATCTTAGTTCCCAAGGTTGGTGGCGCATTGGCTATAAGCGATGGTTGACATTTCTTACAATGCCAATGTCTAAGAGCGTTGGTGACCACTTACCATCAGGTCGCCATATGCTCGTCCGCCTACCTATTCTATATATAAAAACAAAAAAAAAATAAGAAAATTCTACACTAATATTATAAATATATATGTCTATTACGCTTTCACGGCTTAACCGCTGAACCGATTTTGATGAAATTTGGTATGAAGTAAGCTTGAACCCCAAGGTTATTTTTTATATTGAAAACCTGCTCACCCACACACTCAAAATGCTGGCGAAAACTAGTTTTATAATAAAAAAAAGATATTTAATTTTATATTTAGTTTCTAAAGAAATAAATTCTGTTACAACCGGTGCTAACCGGTTAGTACTCTCGCGAACTATACACAAAATTAACGAGCGATTCAACTACTCTATGTATTATTAGACGGAATCTGTGTGTCTTCATCTTTGTTCCGACGTTTACTAAACTATGTTCGCTGTACACCTTACCTTTAACTTCCATACAATGTACATGGCTCGTATCAGATCAGCTGGTGCAGGTGAGTTGGATTCGAGCCAAGTTTGTTTTGTTTCATCTTTGTGATCATAGTGTATTATCAAGTTTACCGTAACGAGATATGTTGACATATCAAAGTTTCTCGTGACCGTAGTTTGAATTGATAAGCGTTTGTATTAAAATATCTAGCTGTGTTTCATTTATTTTAGATTAATCCGTCGGTTTGTGTGTTCGCGTGTGATGAATATTATATATATATTTTTTATTTATTTATTAAGGTTTACCAACAGTTGTATACACTGAATATAACATTTAATACATTTAAAAACTATACATGGAATAGCGTAACTAATTATAGGTAAACACCGCTTATTAAACATAAAAAGTAGCGACAGCAAATTCATATAACACTAAATATACATAAACTAAAACTTAATTAAAACAATTGAAGAATATCCGAGCCAGGAAAAAGAATATATATATATATATATTACTAACTTTATGTCTAATTTGCTTATGTCAAATTGTTAATTTGTCATGGCACTGTGTCAATTTCAAATTTTATCGTTGGCATTTCTTTTTACTATATAGCGTGATTGACATATGTTAGTGTCGTGTATTTGAGAAGAATAATGGTGTAAGTAAGTCGAAGTATAAAATCTGAATTGTGAATCTTATAACATTGTGTAGTAAAGTGAGAGTGCAATATATATATATATATATATATATATATATATATATATATATAAATAATTGTAGGTTTGTTGTTATTTGGCCATACTTAACCTTTACTAGCTAACTGTGTAGAAGATACACTGCACAAGGGTGAGAAACACAGGTGTGATCTCTCTTATCATAATCCACACACATACTGGTACTACCCACTCATCATATCGCCGTTACGCCATCAACCTTGGAAACTAAGATGTTATGTATCTTGTGCTTGTAGTTACACTGGCTCACTCACCCTTGCAACCGGAATACAACGATAATAAATGTTGCTGTTTAGCGGTAGGTAATGTGATGAGTGGACTCAGGAATCGCGAGGAAAACAAAATAAATATTGTTGATATTTTACAAGTTTACACCTGTAGCGTGTTTTTATAGTTTTTAAAGTATTAATTTATTATTATTATTTCATTTAAAAACATGCATAATTATTTTTATTAGTGTATACTTAAAGGCTAAATGCAAATAATTCTTGAAAGGTATCGTGCTACGAATAGACAAAAAAAAATCGATTTTTGCAATAAAAGGGCTAAATGCGATCCCACGCGTACAACGCGTGAATGTGGTTTATAATATTTGTTTTATCGCATCAGTTAATTATAATTTATCAAAATTCAGCGGTGTGTGACAAAACTCAGTGACGTAAAACCTATTAACAAAATTGTTATTGAGTTATACTCACAATAATTATAAAACAATCTTTCGATAACAAACGGTAATAAACGGTTTTCGGTAATAATTTAAATAAACTTAAGCTCTAATTTTATAAAATGTAGAACTACATTACATGTTTAACTGCCTCGTTGGTCTAGTGGCTTGATATAAGGCCGCAGACCCGGAGGTACTGGGTTCAATTCCCAGGTCGGGCCAATAAAAAAGTTATGGGGTTTTTCTGTTAGAAAATTCTCAGTAGCAGCCCGGAGCCTGGAAGTTGGAAGTGTGTACGCTCCCGTGCCTCGGAAACCACGTAAAGCCGTTGGTCCTGCGCCTGAACTCTTTCCGGTCGTATCGGATTGCCGTCCCATCGGATTATGAGCGATAGGGAATAGAGAGTACACCTGTGTTTGCGCACACACTTGTGCACTATATCTCCTGCGTAGTTGGCTAATCTCTCTTGAGATTGGCCGCCGTGGCCGAAATCGGTCTGAAGGACATTATTATATACATATAGAACATATTAACGTAACACGTTTATGATGCAAGTGTTTCGAGTGTACGATTTTTAATTATTTGTAGTTAAACACCTATTGGTGTTTAACTACAGCCATACATTATTTAAGCCGAGATGGCCTCGTGGTAAGAACGCGTGAATCTTAACCGATGATCGTGGGTTCAAACCCGGGCAAGCACCACTGAATTTTCATGTGCTTAATTTGTGTTTATAATTCATCTCGTGCTTAACGGTGAAGGAAAACATCGTGAGGAAACCTGCATGTGTCTAATTTCATTGAAATTCTGCCACATGTGTATTCTACCAACCCGCATTGGAGCAGCGTGGTGGAATAAGCTCCAAACCTTCTCCTCAAAAGGGAGAGGAGGCCTTAGCCCAGCAGTGGGATATTAACAGGCTGTTACTGTTACTGTTACTGTACCTATTGGCGCTCCTTGGGGGTACTATCTAACAGCGTCATGCCCCCTCAACGCCGCGGTTTTCTACTCCCTTGTTTATAATTCGTGGCTATATATTATATTTATAACTAACTATATATTATTTATCTTCCTTATGAATAATCTTTCTATATATTATAAACAAATTTATTCAAACTTAGTATTGAAGGTAATTTCTTCTGGATAAAGCTGTAGTAAATTATAATTTTATCATGCCGTTATTTTCGATAAATAGTCGTGCAATTAACTTTATTTTTTGTTATTTTTTTCCCATGTTTTACACATATAATAACTAAAATTGCTTTATAAGGATGCAGTGTACATATTAAAAACGAACCACAAGACCAACTACTGCTGTTTTGCGGTAGAATATCTGATGTGGGTACCTACCCAGACGAGCTTGCACAATGCCCTACCACCAGTAATTTATTAATCTTCATCTTCAATGTAGTATGTTATATATCATGTAGACTTAACCAAGTATGTATGTAATAAACAATAACTGGTACCTTGAAATACTTCCTATAATAATTCAGTTATACTAATTTGTCTTTTAGCCGATTTAAAGATTACCCTGGACAAACAGACAGACAGAAAAAAATAAAAAATAAATTATTTTGGTTTTGGTAACCCTCAATAGCCATATAAACTTTAAAAGAGCTAGTTATTTTGAAATGACAGACATTTGTGTACATGTGTATTATATTTTGACGAACATGAGGGTATTTTAAGAGGGATATTTTAAAATATTAGCATAATTTCCTCAGCGTTAAGTTTTCGCTACGCGATAAAAAAGGTAAATGAAATGTATAGTTTTACATGTACATATTTAATTTTCGTTCACAAATGGCACAAAACTACAAAAGGGAGGGTAAGATAAAGGAAGGTATAGGATAAAAAAAGACAATTGCGCCAACAATCGATTCCTGCTTTAGGCAGGTTGTCTATACGAATCGTAGCGTTATTTAGCTCGATTTCGCTGTGGTAAGAGGGAATAAAAGTCGCTCATGTACATATAATATATATGTATATAATATATTATATTTTTGCGTGGAAGCAAACAGTAGAGTAGAGTAGTGAGTGAGCCCGTGTAAAGGCACAAGGGAGCCAGGTGAAAGATTAGAATCGGTAGTTGATAGCACATTTATGGTGTAAAAAGTAGTCTATAATACTTGCAGAGGCAGTCAAAATCAAACTTAAATGTAATTTACCGTTAGGTGGTAATTTTACATGCCTTCATGCAAAATCCAAAAAAAATTACTTAGTCTGATATGTGACAATTAGCTTTAAAAGCCAATACATTTTCTAGGGCCTAGTGAGTTCAACCACAAACGATCTGCTCGCTGATTTGCTATTTAATGACGACAGCACAATTCTGATTTGCGATAAACGATTGTCTTCCTAATCAATCAGTCTAGTACCAATCACCGCTCTCTACAATTGTGTTTTGAAATGTATTGCAATACTATTTTGAAAACGTTAACTATGAATGAAGAATGTATTGTTTTGAATGTAGAATACATTTTAATATTTAGAATTTCTTTCAAGTTCAGCGTTGATTAAAAATTTTGTTTGTTTCTTAAAAGAAATATTTTTTGGTTTCTTTTCCAATTTTGTTAAAAACTTTTTCAGTTCTTAATTATGTAATTACGTGTCGAATGAGCCCAGTCCCGTGTCAATATCATATAGGTTCGAGAAATAATCGAGGCGAAAGATAATTCCGAATATACATACGAACATACATATACGAGGCACATACGTACATACGCACACAGAGACATCTCTATAAAACCGTTGGATTTGGATTCTAGTGACCTTGAAACGTGGAGAAATGCAAAGATTGAACAAATAAAAAAATCACAAAATCGGCCCCATTGCATCGTTTTATCTTCCCGGAGAAAGTTCTCCGGGAAGTTTAAAATTATGTAATTATATTCTTAAAATAAAAACAGACTTCTAAAATAGACTTGAATCTATACTAAAAAGACTACTGTAACTGCGTTGAACCCACACTAAATACAACTAAAGAATAATAAAATCATTAAATAGATTCATAAACAAAATATTCATCTGCATTTCACCTGCAGTCGCTTCAAAAAAAATTTATTGAGAACATCGAATAAGTAAAAAGTTGTAAATTGTCTATGCTTTAATATCAGTCTTTGATTAGTTGTCTATAATTTGACGGTTTGCCAGAAGGCTATATATGATAAGGGTAGAGTACTGTCCCGGATACTGCTGTCGTAGTAATAATAATAATAATGTCCTCCAGTCCGATTTCGGCCACGGCGGCCAATCTCAAGAGAGATTAGCCAACTACGCAGGAGATATAGTGCACAAGGTGTACTCTCTATTCCCTATTGCTCATAATCCGATAGGACGGCAATCCGACACGACCGGAATTCGTTCAGATGCAGGACCAACGGCTTTATGTGCTTTCCGAGGCACGGGAGTGTACACACTTCCAACTTCCAGACTCTGGGCTGCTACTGAGAATTTTCTGACAGAAAAACTCAATAATTTTTTATTGGCCCGACCTGGAAATTGAACTCGTCCTGAGTTGGAAATTGAACTCCGGATCTGGGGCCTTACATCCACTAGAACAACGAGGCAGTGCTGTCGTAAAGAATACGTATATAGTAAATTGATTTATAAATAGTATCCATATACGTATAGTGATAAGTAAGTAAGTAAGTAACAGCCTGTAAATTTCCCACTGCTGGGCTAAGGCCTCCTCTCCCTTTTTGAGGAGAAGGTTATAATAATATAATTATAATAATATGTATAATGATAATAATACATAATTCAGTACTCATTTATTATCTATGGATAATATATGGATAGCAGGCTTTATCTTAGGTCCAAAGCGCCGTCTATGTGAATATCTTTTACGTTTTAAACATAAAAGGTACAAAGGAATAGACTTAACTGTTTTCAAATATTTTTAAAGGAACAGAATATAAATGAAAATGTTTAGTTAGGTTATATTTTATTACACCACTGTGGTGTTATCACCACAAATAAAAAAATAAGCTCCAAACCTTCTCCTCAAAAAGAGGAGAGGAGGCCTTTAGCCCAGCAGTGGGACATTCACAGGCTGTTACGGTGTTATCAAAGATGGTAATGCTGTCGCTTTTATATAACACTAGCTGTTCCCGCGACTTCAACCGCATGGAATCTAGTTAGTGACGACATACATATTGAAATAATGAAATGAAATATAGCTTTTAATATTTCTGGATATGTCGGTCGGTCGGTAAATTGTAATAATATAACTTATTTTACAGAATTATTATACAACTTATTTCTCTTGGGTCAGACCTACCAAATAATACTTATAATACCTATAATATATATATATATAATCTAATAGTTAGGTAACAAAGTAAATTATATACATTGTTTACTGTGTTATACATAGTAACTGCCTGTGTATGTCCCACTGCTGGGCTAAGACCTCCTCTCCCTATTTGAGGAGAAGGTTTTGGAGCTTATTCCACCACGCTGCTCCAATGCTGGTTGGTGGAATACACATTATGTGGCAGAATTTCAGTGAAATTAGACACATGCAAGTTTCCTCACGATGTTTTCCTTCACCGTCAAGCACGAGATGAATTATAATCACAAATTAAGCACATGAAAATTCAGTTCTTACCACTGAGCTATCTCGACTTCGTGTTACATACATAGAAAAATAATCTATAACAGTTATAGCAACCAAAACCTAGTAAGTTACTCGTAAGGACCAATTCTTGTCTCAGGTGGTAGACTTAGGTTACTGGTGGTAGAGTTTTATACTGGTGGTAGGGCTTTGTGCAAGCTCGTCTGGGTAGGTACCACCCACTCATCAGATATTCTACCGCAAAACAGCAGTACTTGTTATTGTTATGTTCCGGTTTGAAGGGTGAGTGAACTAGTGTAATTACAGGCACAAGGGACATAACATCTTAGTTCTCGAGGTTGGTGGCGCATTGGTGATGTAAGCAATGGTTAATATTTCTTACAATGCCAATGTCTATGGGCGTTGTCGACCACTTACCATCAGGTGGCCCGTATGCTCGTCCGCCTTCCTATTCTATAAAAAAAGGTGGCGCCCTTCCATAGCACAATTATGTATGCACGAGTAATTATTAGTTTTAGTAACAGTACAAATAAATTAGACCAAAATTACGCAATAAACAAACATTACGCAAAAATTTAAATAATATACACATATAGTGTATTACAATTCGCTTATACATAAGCGAAATACCACTCATCATGAGATCTATGCGTCAGATCGACTTGAAATTTGTCACAGTTACTCCTTCCCCGACGTAGACAATATAATAAAAATCTCACTCAGAAAAAAAAATACAATACAATCGATTGACAATCGTTTGGAAATTTATAATAATTACAAATGTAAGTTCATTCTTTGTTCTCTTACGCTAACGAATATTATCTCTTTATAATATTAATAATAATAATGTCCTCCAAATCGATTTCGGCCACGGCGGCCAATCTCAAGAGAGATTAACCAACTACGCAGGAGATATTATACTGCACAAGTGTGTGCGCAAACACAGGTGCACTCACTATTTCGTAACTCTCATAATCCGATGGGAAGGCAATCCGACACGACCGGAAATAATTCAGGCGCAGGACCAACCAGGCTGCTACTGAGAATTTTCTGATAGAAAAGGCCAATAACTTTTTATTGGCCCGATCTGGGAATTGTACCCAGGAGCTCCGGGTCTGCGGCCTTATATCAAGCCACTAGACCAACGAGGTAGTCCATAATATTATAATATAGCTTAAGAGGTTGCTTACCGAGTTGTGAATTATTTAAGCTAGATAACTAGCCAGCAAATCCCTTTGTAGGGTTAAAGTTACGTTACAATTACATTACTTAGATGTTAGTAGTTCAAAACTGAAAATATGTCACTATATACTCGTAGCTGACAACTTTTGGGTCTCATTTGACCTCAAGGTCAAAGTGATTTCATTTCTAATGGTTCAACTGTGATATTTTGTTAACAGAATTTTTGAAGAAAAATGCCCCAGTTGCTTAGTACGAAGTGCACAAATAATACCCTAAAATTACTCAGATGAAATTATGGTAATACTGCAATAAAATACATTGGACTTTAAAAGCATTGAAACAAACAGTTGTATGACAATTTAATTAAACAATAACAAAACTTAGCAATACTTATTATTGTTGTGTTCTAGTTTGAAGGATGTGAGTTGTGTAACTACAGGCACAAGGGACATATCTTCGTTCCCAAGGTTGGTGGCGCTTTGGTAATATAAGGACTTGTTAATACTTCTTACATCGCCAATGAGCATTGGGGACCATATAACATCAGATAGCCTAATAAACATAAAAAAAAATTTAGAAAAAAATGTTATCAACAAATTAATATAATTCTACCCCCTTCATAAACTTTTTATTTACCTTTTTTGTTAGTATGTTTCAAATTTTGCAAGCTGAATTGGTACCGCTCTCTCTTATCCTACTGAGTTGTATTACATATCGGTTTAGTTCCAATAACAATGCAATTTTAAGGTGCATATATATATGCATGATCTTATTTTACACCCAGATTTAACTTCAGACGAATGACCTCATCAGCGGTTAAAAGCATATCTACAAGGTTTTATATAAAATGTTTTTTTACTATGAAATTTGTCAATAACTAAGCAACTATTTTAACGCGATTTAATCGGCGTTAAACGCTACTGTTCGTCCCCAGAAGACCATAGCGTGGTGTTATAAAGTCTAGTCTATAGCCTTTTTTAAATACATGAAGGCAATTATTTTAAAAAAAATTAATTGCTAGTTTCACGCTCTTAAAAAGACTGACTCTTCATCTTAATATATCATCATAATAAGTATATTTTATAAATTTACGAGTAATAAAAAAGTAAAGTAATAACCGGTCTATATGCCTCTGCGTTAAGGCATCTCCCTTTGAGGATAAAGTTTAGAACTTATTCCACCGTGCTTCTCTAGTACGGGTCGGTGGATACGCATGTGGCCGACTTACAGAACTAGACGAATGAAGGTTTCCTCATGTTGTTTTCTTTCGCTGAGCACGAGATGATGTTCAGTGGTGCTTGTCTGGGTTTGAACCCATGATCATCGATTAAGATTAACGCGTTCTAATAACTACGCCTTCCCGGTTATTATTAAGCTTTCAGTTATTTTAATACACAATAATTTAATTGTACTAAAATAATAATTATAATACTTTAAAGTAACATTGATAAATTTTAACTCTCTATTATCTGACTAATAGTCCAAGGCGGTAATCCCACGAAAGATTACCACAAAACTCATTACGCGTTTCCCCCACAGGAACAGTGGGGGTTTAATGGGGCTCGCCGGTGTCCAAGGCACTGAGTGCGCCCCGAACATCGGCACACCCACTAAAAAACCAGCGGTACCTTTTCTGTGTTAACGAGAAGCGCCACGGGATCGCTTGCGCATGCTACCACGTACTGTACTGTCACGCTCTGTACTGAATTGTAAACATTGCCAATCTCTTAATAAACAAAATACAATATCTTTGTCAGTCCGACCCGAAATTCGGTAAATCCGAATCTGTAATCGTACAAGTTAGATGAACGAGATAATTAACTATTATATATATTATAAATATCATTATTGAAAATTTTAAGAAAACATTTGAATTTCGAATTTTTGTATTTCTACCCTTGTCACTCTTATTTAAAAAAAGTTTCGTTTGACAAAAATGTATGGATCTGTTAAGCCTTTGCTTATTTTTATATATATATGTAAAGTTGACTACACATAAAAGTTATAAATTTAATTTAACTACAAATGTTAGTTAAAAATGAAATGATTTTTAAAGTAAAATAATTTTACTTTTATTTTATTTATTATAATATTCTTACTTAATTATTTCTGTGTACTAAGTAGAGCAGCGTGGTGGTGGTGGTGGTGAACTAAGCTTCAAGCCCAAGACGAGCCCCAAGCTCAGATGCTAGAATTACGATAAAGCTTAACAATATTAAAAAAAAATAAGCGAAAATTGTATGTGTATTTATTATTCAACTTATAACTGAATAGTTTTACAAGAAAAAGTTAGATGTTTCTAATTTCTCTTGTTTTATATACATTTAAAAATAATATTATATAGAAAAAAATTAATTGGTAAATAGAAACCTTTTTCGCGCTAAGCAAATTGTAGTCTATGACTAAAAATTAAAAAAAAAAAGATCGCTAATGGCATATGCAAGTGCAGGCCTAATTCGTCACTTCGATTGGCGCTAAGTTTTCGCGCCGCGGGGAGGGTCCACGCAGGCGCCATTTCCCGCCATTTTCTCAGAATAGGGATGCCAGATTAAATAATTTTGCTAATGTTTACGGAATGATTTTACAAAAATATCAAAAACACACTTTTAAATCAAAAATAATGATTCTTTAATTAAATTAATTATATAAATTAAATTAAAAATATTTGTATTTTCACTAAAAAGACATATTTGTTCTCTCATTAATTCTATGTAACAATATATAGAATTAAGTAGTCTTATTTTAAAGAAAACAAAAAAAAATATATAATATTCAATAAATACTGAAATAAAATTAGAATAATCTGAAAAACCATTTTTAGTCACGAACCAAATTTACTAAATACTTATAAACGTAAAAATAAATATTTTAAAAACGATATTTATTATTAAAGGAAATTATTATTTTTTCCAAGGTATAACTTCCCTTAGGATGGCATCCCAGTCATCCCGAACGGCCAGTGGTTCGCGCGCCGTCGATCAGAGCGCACGACGCTCTATCAATACTCCCGGTATCGTGTCACAGAAAATAAAATAAAATTACAAAATGTGCTCACTAGTGCCCCCTTTTGTGTTGTTTCAGTGTTTTGATGTGATGTTTGTGTTGTTCGATCGTTGAAATCAAAACGTAAGTATTAAAATTTTAAAATTAACCGTCCATTTGTGTTAATATTCGTTTGTTTTCTCTGGCGCCTAGAAAATATTCTAAGTATTTTGCGGGTATTCGCTATGGACTTTAATTTATTTATGATTTTACTTAAGATATAAAACCTTTTTTGTTTTAAACATTCTTTTTTTCGAGTATTTTTTAAAAAGAGAACTACGTATTTCGTCTCCCGTAAGACGTTCAACTCGGTTTGAGCTAATGATGCGAATATTAATGTCACATGAGGTTTTTGATGCAAATGAGATTTCTTTCATCTTATATCAAACACTGAATTTTTTAACTTAACTCTTGTAAGTGTTATTATATTTATCGCGTAATCTAAAACGTGGATTAAATTTTAAACGTAATATTTATCGTTTTGTTCAATGTACGTTTGGTAAAAGTTATTTCTAAAAAAAGGATAATTCGTCGAGTTCAAATCGGATTGAGACGAAATAGGAACTTTTTTGTAAGAATATTTATTTTATCACTATAATAATATATTAATATTTTGTTTAACCGGTTTTATATATACCGAGATATATTTTTTTTTATAAAAAATATGCAATCATTTGTAAGACACTTGACAACTTAACTTAAGCCCTATATGAAACCTTTATAATTAAAGATATTTAAAAAAACAAATGAATATATAACATGAATTAACTGACTGATTGACTGAGTCATCGCAAGATCTCCGAAACTAAAGGCCCGATTGACTTGAAATTTAGCATAACTAAGAACGGATTACACGCAATCCTATAATATAATATTTTTTATCAACTAAAATTTGAACATAAGTTTTTAAGTAAATTTAAAAAATGTAGTCGGTAAATAAAGTCGGTACAGACAGCTGGCAATATATCACTTAAAAAATAACCCTGAGTTGTTTTTTAATCTAAATATAATAAACTGCTCGGTTAAAAACTCGGCAGTAGGTTTAAGTAAAATGCGAAATTTAATTAAAATGGTAATTTAAAAAACTTGATAACATAAGAGTACGCTATTCACCAGAGCTTATATTAAATGAATATTCTAGATATTTATTTAATTACTTTTGTACTAGGACAGTATGAGTCTGGAAGAGTTTTATAACTTGCATTTTATAAAATGTTTTGTGACGTAATTAAAGTTTTACTGTCTTACTTATAAACGTTATTAAGCGGTTTAATTAAACATATGTAAATGTATTTTTATCAGAATTTATTCGAAATTTAAAACAAGCATTTTTGAACTAAGAACCTCCTTAACAATATTATAGATAGAACTGTTAATGCTTATCTTATTTCGATGCGACAATTTCTAAGCTTCACTGGCGAGAGCAACGTTTATATGTAACGTTTTGGTGAAACGATGCAGACGGAAAATTGTTTTACAATTGCATGTATTTTGTTATGGCCTTTTTAATTCTAATGGAATCGTTTTATTTTGTTAATATTATGGATAATTTTACTTCTAATTTAATTTATAAATACACTTTTTTTATCTCTTATAATTTGTAAACGGATCAACGGATAACCATTGATGTATTTAGACACCACTATAATAACCTAGCTTTTTTACCACATAATATTATAATCCATGAAATTGAAAATTTGTCATTCTTTGCTACTACCCACTAAGGAAAATTTTTGTTACTACCCACTAAAGTAGTAACAAAAATTTTCTTTTATTTAAAATCAATTTATTAATTTTTTTGATTTTTGTTCTACACAATATAGTCTAGAGATGCAAGTATTGGATAAGCACCGATTCAATTCCCAATCGGGATATTTATATTATCTTAGATCGGCTTCCGGTCTGGTTTTTGATGCAATTCGTGCCGTCGTACGTACGTATCATAACTTCGTACCATCGAGCCTGGAATAGTACATTAAAGAAATATTATTCCCTAGGTACGAATTCTGATCAAATGTTTCATAATAACTTTCCTGGAAATTAATATAATATTATGTATAAAATTATAAATTATTTAATAAATTTAGCCTTAATAATGTAGTTGATACTGTATTTGTGTGTTTCGAAATAAAAGTATTACTACATTGATTGTAAGCAATTGTTGAAAAATATATAAATAACCTTATTTTCAATAATGGAATAAGCTTGGAGCTTCTCCTCAAAAAAGGGAGAGGAGGCCTTAGCCCAGCAGTGGGACATTTACAGGCTGTTACTATAAGCTGATTTTCTATCGTCAGTTCTTGTCAGGGTTAATGTCTTTCCGAACAGTTGTTAGATTCTTGAAAATTAATTAACAGTAGTAATTCTTCTTTATTGAAAAGTTTTTGATTATATATATATATATATATATATATATATATATATATATATATATATAATATCCTGGGACATTTTTCACACACGGATATCTGATCCCAAATTAAGCTTGTACAAAGCTTGTACTATGGAAACCAGACAACTGATATACTACATATACTATTTTTTTTTGGAAATACATACTTATATAGATAATTACACCCAGACTCAGGACAAACAGACATCTTCATGCACACAAATGTCTTTCCTGGGTGGGAATCGAACCCACAACCTTCGGCGTGAAAGGCAAGTATCTACCAACCACGCCAACCGGCTCGTCATATTAGTAAACTAACTTGCGTATGGAATACGTACAATGGAGTTTTATAGTGAAAGGTGCGGTGCTGTATGCATTAAGTTTAATCAAATAATTTTATTGTTAACAAGTTATATGAAAGCAGTAATTGCCGAAACAGTAATAGATTTGTTGATCAATAAACTTGTAATACGTTCAAAAAGAATAAAGTTTTAGTTTGATTTGTGCATATGTGTGTTGCGTGTAAATATCAGTTAGTAAAAAGAGTCTAGAATGAAAAAACAGCAAGCCGATTCCAAGCAAAATAGTCAAATTATAACTACATAAAAAGACATAAAGAATACGATAGACACTTTAATATTGGCAATCTACAAGCCTATATGTCGGTTATTCAGTTTCAAACGCTGATGTTCTGCCACCTTACAATATTTAACGCGTATAAAAGACAGTGTAATATTATAAATATTTGATACACATTACTAACAGCCAGAGGAAATATAAATGAAAAACTATCAATATATAATATAAAAATATATAACGGGAATAAATATAATGAAAATAATATCACTATATAATATTTAGAGTACATATAAATTACAATTAGAATTCGCTTAGTCGTAGAAATTCGGTCATAAACATTATTCGAAATTTGAGAAAAAAGTACATGAATTTGTGTACATTTTTTCGCCTCTTAATACTTGTGCTTGCTATCAAAAAAGGGTTGATAAACATTGGAGGATGTACTGGACCGTTTTGTTTTTACCATTTATATTATTAACGTTATATAAATAAATTAGTTCAATTAAATGTAATTGAAAATCAGTTGTAAGTAAATAAATCGGGTTTGGCGATAAAATCTGAAATTGACTCGATGAAATAAAACACTTATTCGGTTATCAATTATCAGGACAGAATGAAATTTCTGCATTAATTTATTTCAATACAATATTGAAAGTAAAAATATTACAGGCAAAGATTTCTCTTTTTGTGAAGACCTTCTTGGAGTCTTCTAAGAACTTCTTGGAGCTTATTTCACCGCGCTGTTTTAATGCGGTTTAATGGTTACACGTGAAGCAGAATTTTATTTGACTCATATCGGTCTCTACGCGATGTTTTCATAAACCGTGAAAATTCAGTAGTGTTTGCCCGAGCTGGAACTCGCAGTCTTCGATTAAGATTCACGCGTAGCCACTGGGCTATGTCGGTTCTCAAAAGTGTAGGTAAAATAATAATATTGTTATGTTTCTTACGTTTTAATCTTAATAGACGAGCTCAATGTATGACAACAAAACTGATTCGCAGGTCTAATGGCTAGCTTTTATGGGATAGTTTACGGTCTCGTTATCTATAAAGCATCCTAGATTTAGAAAGATTGCGGTGTTACGCTTCCGTGCTTCGGAAAACACGTAACGTGGGTCCTGCGCCTAATCCATCTCCGGTCAACTCGGAGTGCGGTCCCGTCAGATAATGAGAGGGAATTGAGCGCACCTTTGTTAGCGTGTACTGTTGTGCTCTTTGTCTTTTGAGTTTGCCCGCCATGGATGAAATTTGATTAGAAGGATTTAGTACTTAGTCTATTAACACTTTCTGAGACGGTAAACGCCTTTAGACGTAATAACAATTACATAGCTATTGTGTATATTGCATCGTTCCTGACTGAGGCGTGTTATTCAATACAACATTACATATATTATGCCTGCCTCCGTTGGTCTAATGGCTAGATATAATCAGATCTCGAGATCTTGGGTTCAAACGCCAGTTCTTAGGAGCAACACGAAGTCTGTGTGTCTGTGTCTCTTTCCGCTCGTGACAGCTTGTCGTCGTCGGATTATTAGAGTGAGAGAATAGATCGCATAATAGAGAGCATAATCGCATCTGTGTTTGCATACAAACGTGCACTAAAAAAAATATTTTGTAATCTCTTGGATTTGCCGCCGTGGTCGAATCGGTCAGAATGACGTCATCAATTACCGTAGTTTTGTCATAAACCTTTATTTTTATATATAATAATCGTATTATCGATACGATTATTATTAGTATATTTTAAAAAAGATGTGAAGTCTCAGCATTTTCTTAATATTTTGAATAAACTACATTTTAATAAGCGATAGTAGCTTTCTTAGAATATGTAATTCTTATATATATACGTATTTACTACAAACACTGCTGTGTGTATATTTATATTAATTAGTGTGTGAATAGGAATAGTTATATATTTTAGTACAAAGCGCACACGGACTGGGTGGATCCATGCTCGTCTTAAAATCCCGAATACATTGTACTATATTGAAGCGTATTACGTTTCTAAATTAACAAAGCATAGTTTAATATAAAATTATTAGATGAATTATAAACAAAGTGTAACATGAATTTTTCCTTATGGCTCAGTGGTGGACGTGGTTTTTTTATCTGGGAAACATCAACATCTGAAGAAACCTGCATGTGTCTAATTTCACTGAAATTCTGCCACATGTGTATTCCACCAACTCGCATTGGAGCAGCGTGGTGGAATAAGCTCCAAACCTTCTCTTCAAAAAAGGGAAAGAGGCCTTAGGCCAACCGTGGGATATTCACAGGCTGTTACTTTACTTTACTTTACTGCATCCACGCATATGTAGTGTAGTAAACACTGCACTGTCATGGTGGAATGAGTTCCAAATCATCCCAGTACGGATCAACTCCAAGACATCAAATGATTTAATTGTTATCTGAAATACATATAGTTGAAAGAAATCAGTACAACTAGACGTAGACTAAAAGCAACTTCCTAGATTCGTTTAAAGCTTTTGGTATTTACAAATGAGGCTTATATAAATTGTTTGATTAGGTTAAAATTAATTATAAACGTTTGAATAAGAAAATATGCGTAAAAAGTTGCTTCAAGTTAGTTAATGGTTTGTACATTCGAACAATGTTAATGGAGAAATAATGAAATTCAAATATTTATTCGTGGCCTTTAAGTACCGTCTTCCTTGATAATAAAGGAAATTTAAATTGCGTTTTTAGTAATATTCATTAAAGTACAAAATTAATTAATGAAAAAGAGTGTTTTCTCAAGAACGTTGTTAATTGGCGAAATGTCAATAGGCCGCGGTTTTTTTTGTCGCATTAAATTTGGTGTATTTACCCGTCTCATTGAGTTTACAATAGCCATAATAATATTAAAATAAAAATGATTCGTTTAAATAACGGATGATAGAATGATCTAGAAATTGTTATTCAAATTATACATTATTCAAATAGGCTTGCGACTATTGAAGACGTTATTTAAAAGATTAAATGTATAGTCAACTATTGGTTCGGAATCTAGATTAAAACGAGAAGAACCGGCAAGAAACTCAGTAGTTACTCTTTCTCGACACTTCAGTTTATGGTAATTAAATACAATTGATTTATTGTAAATAATAATGCATGGAAACCAACGAGTTCCATCTTCACACTTATATTTTTATCAAATGCGTCCCCATAATAGAAAAACTGTAAGTTTTGAAGTCGAATGGACGAAAAAATTAATAGGTATGACTTAATATGTAATGTATAGAATAGGATATGTTTTTTTTTCAGCTTTTTGCCATCCGCTTCTGTACGAAAGCCTCTCCCATAGAACGCCAACCATGCCCAATCTTGTCCATCCCGTACCTGCCACCTATTTAAAATGTCGGTCCACCTAGCCACAGGCTGTTATACACTACGTTTGCCTAAGCGTGGTCTCCCCTCTAACACGAGTCAGCTCCATCGGCCATCAATGTGCCTGGAGACATGACCAGCCTTTTTTTTTTTAATTGCTTTATTGTACACCAAAAGAGTTACAGGAACATACAGTTATAAACCAAAAAAAAAAAAATATTAATGGCGGTCTCTTCGCTAAAAGAGCGATCTCTTCCAGACAACCTTTGGGTGAAGAACATGAAATAAATAAAGCGTAATGTATGCAATTAAAAAAAAAACATATGGATTTCTTATATACAATAGTCACTCAATTCGTTCAATCAAATACGAACCGGGCATGTATTAGACGTATTTGTTGTGACAGTTCCGCTCTTAAGAATTTTTGCGGTATAGCTTATGACAAATACCTATTACAAAGATTTTCATGCAAACCTTAATGACTTTTATCACTTTATACTTTATTTTTACTTCATTGTACACCTCAAAGAAAAAAAAACATGGAGACAACCTAAAAAAATTTTTTAAAATAAAATTAAGACTAAAATAAAGTATGTATCTATTTAATTTGAACTATTTGAATTTGTTTAGGGTCCAGATATTCTATCCACTGAGATACAACGGCTCAACAGAGAAAGTGTTACTAAAATATTTAACTTGGTTAACAACTAACCGTAATACCAGGATAGTTCGAGAAACTATGCAAATTATATGCTAAAACTTTTCATATACAAATAGTTATAAAATATATTTAAGCTAGATGCTATTCATGGCTTCGTTCGCCTCTAAATGGTTCATAAAATGTTGAAAATACATACTATGAATTTCATGATGGTCTTAACATATTTCCGGGTTATTTTTCCTAAAAAGCCTTTGGTTATTACAAAGCGTTTTAAGTTGAAAATAATAGTATTGTTTTCTTTAATAACTAAGATGGAGTTATATACCGATAAGAAGCAATGTATATATATATTATTCTTGAATAGCTCCCAAGGTCTTGGGTTAAAATCTCGGATCAGAATTTGATCGATTGAATCTCAATAGCAACCATATGATAGGAAGTTTATGTGATATGTCAGTTTTAAATTTCTATACTATATATAATTCGAAAGAGACATAAATTCGTTGCCTTGCGCCTAATAACACTCCTTGTTAGAAAACCCAGCACAAATTAAGGATGAATGAAACTAGAAACGTTCATAATGCAAAAGTTTGACAGCTATTGGATTAGTAGTTTTCGTAGTTATTACTAGAATCCGGAAAACAAAATTAATTAATATTACTGTTGAGTTGTATTTTGAACAATATTATTCTAAGGAATATATATATATATATATTACTAGTGATAGTGACTAATATATATATATATATATATATATATATATATATATATTAGTCACGTTTAATAAAATATTAAAACAAATATGATAAAGTCACTGGTGGTTTCACTGGTGGTAGGGTTTTGTGCAAGCTCGTCTGGGTAGATACGGTAGGTGTTGTGTGTTCCGGACACAACTATACCATGTACTGCTGGTTTGCGGTAGAATATCTGATGAGTGGGTGGTACCTATCCATTGAAGGGTGAGTGAGCCAGTGTAATTACAGTCACAAGGGACATAACATCTTTGTTACCAAGGTTGGTGGTGCATTACTAATATAAGCAATGTTTACACATTTCTTACAATGCCAATGTCTATGGGCGTTGGTGACTATTTACCATCACGTGACCCATATACTTATCCACCTACTACCTACCTACCTATTCTTTAAATAAATAAAGTTTGCCCTGGATAGCTCTCCTTAAGTTTAATTTGACTCTCAATTGAAGTCTACCGAGTAAGTACTTTTGGCAGTCTCAAGCTGTCAAATGATCTCGTTAACTCGCATTGAATACAGTCGTTGTAAAAAATGTCTGATTGCATTACAAAGAAAAGGAAACGCATGATGCGTTTCTTGCTACGAGCGTAATTTAAAACCAAGGGTCACGGGTTCAAAGACGAATGAATTTCCAGAAAATTCGCTTAGAAATAATCTTTGGAAAGAAAAAATTTAATTATTGATTTCAGGTCACTATATTATGATTTTTCTGCTTTTTAAATGTATATGTGTAAGGCGAGATATTTTTTCATTGTCTTTGTCCAGCAGTGTGAAAAATATTAACGGTATGCTTGTACTTCTAGTTAGCATAGCAGCTACCATAGTAATATAAATACGTATTTTTTTTTATTAAATACCGAGTCGTACTGGCAAGTGAGCCATCTGATGGTGAGTCACCACTGCCATAGACATTTGCGATGTAAGAAATATTAACAATTCCGTACATCGCCAATGCGCCACCAACCTTGGGAACTAAGATATCCCTCATGCATGTTGTTGCATGCTCCTAAAACAGTCGATAAAAATGACTATGAGAAACTTGTTGCATTTTTCCTTAAACTGTTTAAATTTATATAATAATGAAATAGTTCAAGGATATATGTAGTCATTGAAACTAATCAACTGTCCATAGCGCCCCGACTTTAAGATAAGACCGTTAGCTAAACTTAACGTAATGATGAATACTTCGAACGCCATAGGGCAAGTTTAAGATTGTTTAATTGAGAACTACTTTGCTACTTTATACTTGCGGATTTAATCGAGATATACTATGTATATATATATATATATATATATATATATATATATATAGTAAATATTTTTATTTTGTATGGTATAGGTAGGCGGACGGGCAAATGGCCCACCTGATGTTAAGTGATCACCGCCCTTAGACATTGGCGATGTAAGAAACATGGGCCAGTTCTTACGTCGCCAATGCGCCTGCAACCTTGGGAACGAAGTTGTTATGTCCCTTGTATCTGCAGTTTTACTGGCTCACTCAACATTCAAAAAGCAACAATACTATGTATTGCTGTTTAGCGGTAGAACATCAGATGAGTGGGTGGTCCCACTCATCAAATGTTCGACTGCTAGGTACCAACCTACCCAGACGGGTTTGCACAAAGCTGTATCACTTAGAACTAGTTAATCAAAAGTAACAGCTTATAAATGTCCAACTAGCCCAGCTAGCGCCTTCTCTGTTTCGCCATGCTGTGCCTCGATTAAAGCCGTATGATATGAATTATAATAAAACTATGCACATGAAATTTCATGGTGGGGAACCAGATAAGAACTTGAGATCTTCGGTTAAGATTCACGCGTTCTAACCACTGGGTTATCATTGCACTAAATATACATAATATATTATCGGTACGTGCATACGTAATCGATATGCCGTAATTATTATTTACTAGCAAATCCCGCGGCTGAAATTCTGTCTGAAAATTCTTCAAAATTTACCATTTAACGTACATAATTCTTATTTAAATTATATAAATAAAATATTTAAATTATGGCTGGTGATTCGTTTTGGAACCACAGACTGGCCCTTTTATTTCTTTGTATAGATAAAAAGAAATTTCAAAAGTTCTTCTAACAACTTACTTTAGTAGAATATATTTTAATTTTAAAAGAATTATCTTAACGATTACATTCAAAAAGAGGGCAAAGTTCTCTTTGAAAAAACCTTAATCCGAATGGCTTAAAGGCGTTTTGCGTTCAACTTTTTACGACCCACCTGTATATAGTCTCATAAAAACGTAATCTGGCCAACAAACAGCCTTGTCTAGACAATTGACAGGTAGAACTTTAAGCAAATCGCACGGAAATTACAATTATATTACAACAAGAGATTAGATTCTACCGAATAGGAATGAAAAGAAAGGATACATCCATTTTTAATTAAAGGAAATAGGTATATGTATCACACATACCCCAAATTTATTGTGATGCAAGATATTTGAATCATACTCGGGTTCTAGAGGAATTTTTATCTTCTTAAACTCTGTGATTACTTTCGACTCTGATGACAGCCCGCAGGATGGCAGTGTTATCTCTCGCTGCCCTCTCGTGCTGTTTTCCGCTCCTCAATTGAAAAGAGAGTTTTGCCCCCCAAGCCCCTTGCTAGGGCGTCCTCCTTATGTATCCCTACATCCTCTAGATTACAGTCATGAAGATATCTGTAAATTTTTAATTACCGATTAGAAATATAATACATAATCCAATTATTTTTTCCAAGATCATTTTAGTTTTCTTATGTTGGTAGAAGTCATTACTAGTACTTATTTAGGTCTCAAGGTAATTGTCTATTATTTCGGGACTATTTCAAGTTCTCGGGACAAATTAGATTAAGTATAATTATACTAGTTAAGTGTAATTATAGTCATAAAGGATATATATGGTACAGCGATTAGTAGACTTAACTGTATTAGATGTGCAAAAACAGCTTCGGGGTTTGTTTATTTTTGTGTTGACGCAACTCAGCGAAAATCTTCTAGAAAAAAATAATTCTGTTGCATTGGTTTTTATTTTCTGTCTGTTAAATAAATATATAGGAAATATATACTTAATAAATATATATGTACAAAAGATATTTATAAAAAGTAAATATATAATTATTAATAATCAAATCAACGTCCTAGTCGCATCATTTAATAATTATTAATTAAAGTAATCGATTCATTTTTAATCTCCGATATCATCCATGAACTTTTTTATTGTATAATAACTTTTTATATAAACGTTACTTTACATTTTTCAAAAGCTTTAAAAGGCAGTGTTGAAAAAAAAGCTAAAATTAAAACCTAAAAATATACATTGCGCCAATCTATGCAGTCGATTATTCGAGTTGTAATAAAAATGTTCTGTACATAGCGTTTAGACGGATCATTGATTGCAATCAATATTGCACAGCTTAAAATGATTCCTTTAATAAATCAACGAGATAACGCCACTAAGCCAATGTGATCCTGTAATTTGTTTGACCCCTAACTGGGGCATGCTCGTATATAAATTGGGTGAGCTCGGAAAAAATATCCCGAGAGACACAGCATCCAACGTTAATAATAAAAATTATGCATACATCTTTTTTCACGAGATCATTTTTATTGACTATATTATTCAACTAATCAAAACATCAAAATATACTTTATTAGTTTCGCCCTCAGCTTCACCCTTGTGCTTAGAAGGGGGTAAGTGTTCGGTATAAAAAAGTAGCCTAGGTCCTTCCTTGAGGTTTAAACTTGCTTCATAGGAAATTTCATCAAAATCGCTTCAGTAGCTTAGCCGTGAAAGCGTGACACACAGACAGAAATACTTTCGCATTTAAAATATTGGGATAGATTTAAGTAGGATCTTACATTAACTTTTAAAAATGACATTACAAAGTTATACTTAAAACATATACCGGTTCAGGACACTCAGTATGTACTTTTTTCCACCAATTGAATTACGCTATCCTTATTAAATACTGCATGTTTTTTATAATAATAATATTTGACGGGCCGGTTGGGGTGGTTGGTAGATATTTGCCTTTCACGCCGAAGGTTGTGGGTTCGATTCCCACCCAGGACAGGCATTTATGTGCAAGAGCATGTCTGTTAGTCCTGAGTCTGGGTGTAATTATTTATATAAGTATGTATTTACAAAAGAAAAGTAGTATATGTAGTATATCAGTTATCTGGTTTCCATAGTACAAGCTCTGCTGTGTTTGGGATCTGATGGCCGTGTGTGAATAAAGTCTCAGGATATTATTATTTATTATATTGAGTAATAAGACATTATCAAGACATTTTTTTATTATTGACTAGTTTCCGCCCGCGGCTTCGCCTGCGTTTTAGGAGGGCGTTAGTTATAGCACACATATTTATCATCTATATTATCCTTTATTTAGTATTACGTCTTATTAATTCAAGTTTTCTTCGCCGTAACAGCCTGTGATTGTCCCACTGCTGGGCTAAAGGCCTCCTCTCCTCTTTTTGAGGAGAAGGTTTGGAGCTTATTCCACCACGCTGCTCCAATGCGGGTTGGTAGAATTCACATGTGGCAGAATTTCAGTGAAATTAGACACATGCAGGTTTCCTCACGATGTTTTCCTTCACCGTAAAGCACGAGATGAATTATAATCACAAATTAAGCACATGAAAATTCAGTGGTGCTTGCCCGGGTTTGAACCCACGATCATCGGTTAAGATTCACGCGTTCTTACCACAGGGCCATCTCGGCTTTTTCTTCACATATGATTTTATTAATTGGCAAATTTAATAGTATTTGAGCGTTAGCGCATCAACTACTTTGACATGGAACCAACCGCAGAACTCTATCCTTCCTGGGCTTATATCTGGTAGGCATTAGGCCTTTCCATGCAGTTCCAATGCTACGCCAACCGCAAATATAGTTGATAAGGTCAAGTAAATTAAGAAATTGAAATAAGGAGATTATGTATTCAAATACTTAAGCCGGTAGAAAATAATCCATAATATTTATCTTATCTAGCCCATGACCCATAGCTGGATAAAAGACACTCTAACCTCTTATCATCTTTCACCTTTTTGAGTGACAATTCTATTAATGAGTCCTAGCGTTTTGACCTCTGGTCCTGCTTCTGGTTCGTATGTTGTTTATTCAGGAAATGGCTTATCGTTAGCCCAATATTGGGGGCCCATTATTAAAAATACTAACTGACACAAACAAATAGATTAATTAATGCGATGGAAATACTTAATTAGACAAACTTATTACCACCAAGTAAAATTACATGAGCCACAAAATATATATAAATACACGTATGTAGTATATATTTTAATAAAAATATGAGCACTGTATTCAAATGGGAGTATATTTATTATATTTGAAAGCAATTACTTTTTGTTCGCTCATACTTTACAATATGAATAGACGGATTGCGCTTGAAGGCTGGATATGAAAATCAATTTATATATTGCCTTTTATGTTTTGTTTAGTCTTTGATTTAAATTGTGGTACGGACAACCCGTAATGCGAATCGCTTAACCCTTTGACTACAAATTAAAAAAAATACAAATCAGTAACCAATTTGATCAAATCAGAACCAATCAATCAAAATTTGTTTTAATGTATGTATATATCATACTTGCTGACCAGTACCCACTTCGTTGGGCGGTAAACATTTTTACTTGTGATCGATTGACCGAACATTAATAAAATTGTCTCACGTATTTGATATTTTAAATTATCTATTAAACTATGCAACCAAAAAACAAACTGTATAAAACGAATTTTATATGAATAAAATTTACCTGGTAGTACAGTAACAGTAACAGCCTGTAAATGTCCCACTGCTGGGCTAAGGCCTCCTCTCCCTTTTTTTTTTTTGAGGAGAATGTTTGGAGCTTATTCCACCACGCTACTCCAATGCGGGTTGGTAGAATACACATGTGGCAGAATTTCGATGAAATTAGACACATGCAGGTTTCCTCACGATGTTTTCCTTCACCGAAAAGCACGAGATGAATTATAAACGGAAATTAAGCACATGTAAATTCAGAGGTGCTTGCCCGGGCTTGAACCCACGTTCATCGGTTAAGATTCACGCGTTCTTACCACTGGGCCATCTCGACTTACGTGGTAATAAAGCAATTTATTTCTAAATAAATTGACTTTGTTTTATATGAAAAAAACCTAATAGAAAAATTAGTTAATAGATTACAACACAGTGGCTTTTCTATACTTGTTTTATTATTATTAACCATTGGTCCAAATTATATGCAGTAAAAGGGAAAAGTCTTTTGTTTTAAACACTTGAGGCGATAAGTTTACTTATTTTGATAAGAACAACTTTACTTACTTCTTTATAATATTAGTGTAGATGTAAATTGACTGCCTCGCTGGTCTAGAGCTCGATGTAATTCCGCAGACCCGGAGGTCCTGGGTTCAATTCGCAGGTCGGTCCAATAAAAAGTTATTGGATTTTTCTGTCCTGTCTGTTCTGTAGTAGTCCGGAGTCTGGAAGTTGGAAGTGTGTACACTCCCGTGTCTCGGAAAACACGAGGTTGGAATAAGCCGTTAGTCCTGCGCCTGAACTCTTTCCGGTCGTGTCGCATCGCCGTCCCATCGGATTATGAGAGTAAGAGAATAGAGAGTGCACCTGTGTTTGCGCACACACTTGTGCACTATATTATCTCCTGCGTAGTTGGCTAATCTCTCTTGAGGTTGGCCGCCGTGGCCGAAATAGGTCTGGAGGACATTATTATTATTATAGATGTAAATATATTATACAAATGATACTATATTTTTCACTCATACTAATACAAATACAGAAACAATAAATAAACAAACTTATTACCTAAGTGTAGGGATCAATTAAAAGTAAACACAAAATACGAATGAAAGATGGAAAACAGTTTATAAACACAAAAAAAAGAATCTTAAAAAAAGTAAGAAACAAAATCTAACTATGTTATATATACGATTTGTTCTACACTTTTCTGGAGCCCTAGTCTCTCTTCGCCCGAGGTTGCCTGAAGGAGATCGTTATTAATAAGGCCGGCTGTGCAAGCAATTTTATTGACTAATTATGAATTTACTACAAGTCAGTTTTTGACTCCCTATCTAATGACATTTTATTCAAGTGGAATATTTCATTCGTTCTACAAGTTCTAGTTAAAAAAATCAAAAGAATAGGTATAATTTAAAAAGTCGAGATGTTTCAATAGAATCTTAACCGTAGATCGTGGGCCCCACGTGGGCAAGCAGAATATTTGATAAGAACAACTTTACTTACTTCTTTATAATATTAGTGTAGATGTAAATTGACTGCCTCGCTGGTCTAGAGCTTGATGTAAGGCCGCAGACCCGGAGGTCCTAGGTTCAATTCCTTCACCGTAGATCGTGGGCCCCACGTGGGCAAGCAAAATATTTATTGTGCTCAATTTGGTTTATAACTCATCTCACGCACGGTAGTGACGTAAAACTGCATATTTTAAATAAAATGCTGACACATAGTCGTCCACTAAGCCACTTTAGAGCAGCGTGGTGGTATAAACTCCTGTAGATAAGAAGAGACAGTTTGATCCGTGGGACATTTACACTGATAATTTTTTAAACTTATACAGTAAAAAGTCAAAACTTATATCTCGATATACTATATAAAAATGATATATTATAAAAATGGGTCTTTAATAAATTTTGCTAAGGGGTGGAGCAACATGAAGAATAATGCTCTCATTCTTCTTTATGGAAACAATGCAGGCAAGTAGAATAATACGCTTTTCAATCAATACATTTATAGGCTAATAAAAAAAAATCAATATATTGAAATCTAGAATGTTCCATATTTGAATTCTGATTTATCCCTGAGAAGTTTCAAAATACCTATTGTTTCTTCTTGAACAGAGAAAACTTTGTCCAAAAGGGGATTTACGGCCTTGTTACTCTTTAGTTTTATTACACTTCATTTAAGTCCAACAATTACAAGAAAAACAAATAATTATCGATATACATAAATTATGTATTAAGTTGGTATTATTAAAAACATATTTCCAATCAAACTTTTACTTACTTATAACGTTGAATTTTCATGAGCTTAATTTGTGTTTATAATTCAATTTCGTGCTTGACAGCGAAGGAAAACATCGTGAGTAAACCTGCTTGTGTCTAATTTCACTAAAATTTTACCACGTGTGTATTCCATCAAGCGGCATTGGAGCAAGCGTGGTGGAATAAGCTCCAAACATTGTCCTTAAAAAAGGATAAGAGGCCTTAACCCAGCGGTGGGACATTCTGCGAATATTACTGGTCCCCACTGGACCACCACCTATCGCGGCAATGCTCGCTCAGGCACTGGCTGTACGCTGGCTGATCTCGAAACGCGTCTGCAAGCAGCCACTTCACGAGTTTTTCACCATGCGTACGGTGGTAACAAGCCAGGCGGATGTTTAGCATCCTACCACCAGATGAGCAGATGGTCGCTCAGATATCCCTTAGTCGCGTCTTACGACAGTCAGGAAAGAGAGGGGCAGTGAAATGTATTCTTTCTCCGTCACTGCACGGATAAATAACTTTTCTATATTATTAAAATATTTTCATGTATTTTTAGTTTTATATTTCATTCTATTCTTATATAATCCCCGCAGTGTATGCAGACAGCTAAATAGACAACTGACATTGCTCGGTTTGCGTTTTTCAGTAATTTAGAGTACCGGTACGGACACAGTTCGTTATTTAAGTGCTGTTTAGGTTATTTGTAATCTTGATGTTCCAGATAAGAGTTTAGAAAGATTTAACAAAACAGTACAGTAACAGCCTGTTAATGTCCCACTCCTGGGCTAAGGCATTCTCTCCCTTTTGAGGAGAAGGTTTGGAGCTTATTCCACTACGCTGATCCAAAGCACGTTGGTAGAATACATATGTGGCAGAATTACAATGAAATTATGCTTGCTTGGTGCTTGCTCGGGTTTGAACCCACGATCATCGGTTAAGATTCACGCGTTCTAACCACTAGGCCGTCTCGGCTATAACATTAAAAAAAATGGAATGTTTAAATTACAGTTATAATCTATTGAGAAGATTGTTGTCAAAAGTCATTCACTTCATGTCTTATCATTTCCCACGTTATATGCAACAAGTCAAATACTAACTGTAAGAGTATTGTTTGTTCAACGGGTTATTTTTATGTGTTTAATCGTTAAAATTCTGTTAACATGTTTTACACTGGTGGTAGGGCTTTGTGCAAGCTCGTTTGGGTAGGTACCACCCACTCATCAGATATTCTACCGCAAAACAGCAATACTTGATATTGTTGTGCTCCGGTTTGAAGGGTGAGTGAGCCAGTGTAATTACAGGCACAAGGGACATAAAATCTTAGTTCCCAAGGTTGGTGGCGCATTGGCTATAAGCGACGGTTGACATTTCTTACAATGCCAATGTCTAAGGGCGTTTGGTGACCACTTACCATCAGTTGGCCCATATGCTGGTCCACCTTCCTATTCTATAAAAAAAAAACACAATTTTTACCGATGGCTTAGTGCAACTCTTAATGTAAGAGTTTGATTTTATGCAGTCAAAAAGAAAATAATTTCACCGTTCTTTTATTATGGGTGTTAGCAAAACTTTTAGACCTTTGTAACTTTCATTTGTTGATGTAATAATTGGAAGTAAATGTTGTTATAATAATTAGTTAACTTTTTATTAATGAATTGAATGATCATTTAGTGGTGGTAGGGCTTTGTGCAAATTCGTCTGGGTTGGTACCACCCATTTATCAGATATTCTTCCGCAAAACAGCAGTACTTGATATTATTGTGTTCCGGTTTGAAGGGTGAGTGAGCCAGAATGCAGGCACTGGGAACTAAGATGTTATGTCCCTTACATAACATCTTAGTTACCAAGGTTGGTGGCGATGTAAGCGATGGTTAACATCTCTTACAATGCCAATGCTTATGTACGTTGGGGACAACTTACCATCAGGTGGCCTATATGCTCGTCCGTCTACCTATTCTAAAAAAAAAAACAAATGTATGCTCCCAAACCTTCTTTTGCTTGCTATCAATTACTAACACAATTTAATACTTATCTCGTGCAATATTATAAAGTTAAAAAAAACTATAAAGGGATCGAACTAATAGATCTTAAAAGCTATGTTTATATTTTGTATAAATATATATTTTTTTGTCGCAGTGGAAACCTTCATAAAGGTACCTGGGTCTCATTGCAGGTTATGTGGGATTTTTACACACTAAAACCACTGCGATATAAAGCAACACACACCACACAACATCATTCATACGCATACATCACACACGCTTCACACACATATGTATTTTCGAGTTTATTTTTACAGAAAACTTCGACTATATATCATTAAAATTTGTCATGTAATTAGTATAAAGTCGTTACGACGTAACAAATACGTTTCTCAGTGATATTTTTACAATAATATCTACATTCCAAATAGGTTTCATGTTTTATTGAAAAAATATCGAAGAAAAAATATTATCGAACATTTCAGGTTCTCTTCTTTTTTAAGAATTTAATAATAATGAAAACTAAATGTTGATTCGTTAAAACGAGCGTACGATACAATTTAATTAATACGAAACACGCAAAAATTAATTGCCTATGAATGCGAAAATTGTTCAAAATTTACGGCAAGATGTGCAAATATTTGTCGTCTTTTATATTTGTACCGTATTGTTTAGCGTTCCTACAAATGTTTATATAATAAAATATTCAAGGTACGTGGTTTAAATTTTAATTGCTTTCTTCTTAAAATTATATGTATACTTCATGGTTGGGCTTATTGCAAGCCCGTCAGGTCATATTGTATCGCCAAACAGCAAAATTTAGTATGGTGTTTCGTTTTCTTTTTTTAAATATTATTTTGTAATCTGTTACTTGTTTTTGTGAATTTTTGTCCGTTATAACTTCTTTAAAGTCCACATACATTTTGTTAAAGGATAAGCGATGCCTGTTTTTTAGTTCATATTTTCAAATTCAATTAAATATAAAGTCTGTTTTATGAGTAAGCAAAGGGTCAGGATCGACTTTCATATTCCTAAGCGGCCGTACAGCGTTGAGGCATAGAAATTTATATTATTTAATTTAAGTATATAATGTATTTCAAAGTGATATACACATACTATTAATATTAAAAAGCCGAGATGGCCCAGTGGTAAGAACGCGTGAATCTTAACCGATGATCCCCACGATCATCAAAACCGGGCAAGCACCACTGAATTTTCATGTGCTTAATTTGTGATTATAATTCATCTCGTGCTTTACGGTGAAGGAAAACATCGTGAGGAAACCTGCATGTGTCTAATTTCACTGAAGTTCCGCCACATGAGAATTCTACCAACCCGCATTGGAGCAGCGTGGTGGAATAAGCTCCAAACCTTCTCCTCAAAAAGAGGAGAGGAGGCCTTTAGCCCAGCAGTGGGACATTCACAGGCTGTTACGGTACGGTTACGGTATTAATATTACAAAGTGTATATATGTCATGTGAGGACGTGCTTTTCTTTCTTCGAACTTTAAAGGCGGTTAAGAAAAATAATTACCATATACAACTAATAAGCACTACTAAGAGCACGCTAATTAATTTGTGTTGATCTGTTTATGCATGTGTGTGTAGAAAGTATACAATTATTTATTAATTATTTATTTCGTGTTTTGCTATTTAAAAAGTTATTCGCACGAACACACAAAACAAGTACATTAGTTGATGTCTGGCTAGCCACTGACTGATAGCATTTCTCTCTTCTCATTTCAACCCGTATACATCTTATGAAATGCAATATATCATTCTTCAAGTCGGCCGTTTACAATTAGCGTGCTTGACCCACTTAGGGGTCAAACGAATTGCGGACATTACTTGGCTTACGGACTTAGGGGTGATGGAGAGCATCACGATTACCATCTGATTGTAATTGAATTTTCTTTAATTCAAATATAAGTGACATATTGGTTTTGTTTCTTTAAAATCCTTTTATAATTTATGACTTTTTCGGTTACTAGGAAATTATAAATTAAAAAAAAAAGGTTTTAGTGGTACGAAAGTAAGTAAATATTTATATTGCACACTCAAACAGAGGAAACAATATTTAAAAGAGAGAAAAAATCTTTTAGTTTTTTTTTATTTTTTGTATTTTTCTTTTCTTAATTTGTTTGAGGACTTATCGTTTTTATTATCGTATTTATTGTATATAGTATGTATTTATATTATATACTTGCAATTGTAGTATTTATTGATAACAAAATTTATTTATGTATATATTATATTATATGTGCATTTTATATTTATATTGACATTTATATATTAGTTTGTTTTATTTATAGATTTATATTATTTTATTTGTTATTACAGCACCACCTTCCTCGTATCCTACAAGTTATTACTTACACCGTTGATTGCCTGAAAGAGATCGCTATGTAGCGATAAGGTCGCCAAAATTGTATGCTACTTTCATTTAGGCTGTATCCATGTTTTGTATTTTTTTTCTCTTAGTGGTCTACTATAGTATAAAGCAAGTAAAGCTTAAGATTATGAATATATAATAAAAGCTTGCATAGGACGATCTAATCAATGAAGTAGTGATCTCTTCCAGACAAACCTGCATTAAGAT
Source organism: Nymphalis io (assembly GCF_905147045.1). Taxonomy (NCBI): domain Eukaryota; kingdom Metazoa; phylum Arthropoda; class Insecta; order Lepidoptera; family Nymphalidae; genus Nymphalis; species Nymphalis io. The sequence goes on from NC_065912.1 coordinate 1,034,548, forward strand.
GCATTGGTATTCATGAGGATAATTTTGAATTTAATATGTATAATAAATGTGCCAATACTAGGGTTCGTATTCCGGTTCCCGTGGGGAAACACGTAATACATTTTCCAGTGTAAAAGAGGGTTCATAACCAATTTGGACAATACCTGCAGTTCTTTCTTCCACGCTGGTCCAATGTACATTAGAAATACATGTAGGGCAATGCTCGGAAATACACCGTTGAGATGAACAGCACATACATTTAACATGATAGCTCAGTAGTGTGGGCTTAAACTTGCGATCTGCGGTTAAGATACTAGCACTATTTAAGCCATCTGGATTCATTTACTGAAATGCACTGTCGTAAATTTTTCAGCCAAGATATCTCAATTCGGCCTGTTGTCTATATATAATTAATTCATATTTTGGCCAATAATATATAAATAATAGAGCAGAGATGGTAAGAACGCGTGAATCTTAACCGATAATCGTGGGTTCAAACCCGGGCAAGCACCACTGAATTTTCATGTGCTTAATTTGTGGTTATAATTCATCTCGTGCTTTACGGTGAAGGAAAACATCGTGAGGAAACCTGCATGTGTCTAATTTCACTGAAATTCTGCCACATGTGTATTCCACCAACCCGCATTGGTGCAGCGTGGTAGAATAAACTCCAAACCTTCTCCTCAAAAAGAGGAGAAGAGGCCTTTAGCCCAGCAGTGGGACATTCACAGGCTGTTACGGTACGGTACGGATATAAATAATAAGAAAAATTGCAACTGGTATTCATGAAACTTAACAATGTTACATTTACAGTTACTTATATATTAAATAAGCTTCGTTTCGCTTTGTTTATTGAGAGCTCACATGCGTATTATTTTGTTTTACTTTTTTTATTATATTTTATGTGTGCGTGTCTTTATTATCTATGTTTTGTCTATATTTAACGGCACTCAAACAAGCTATCAAGGCTTATGGGTGACAAGAATATTTTTTTATTATTAATAAATATATATTTGTTTATTGTATCGCCTCGTATGACATGACGGGAATTGACATTGTAATGCTGAGAAAACACAGACTCTAGAGGGTTCCATATCAGATCATAGCCATTCTTCTAAAAACAAGATTTTTTTTCATTATATTGATAAGAAAAGTAAAAAAATATTTCCAGTAAAGTCATATAAACTATGACAAGATAAGCGAATGACGGTCGTTAGTAATTGCCTTTACTTGTAAACGTTTGCAATGTTGGATATATTTGGCAAGCACTCGACTTTTACATTGCTGCCAACAGTAAGACGTAATTTGTCTTTTGTTATGTAAATATGCTATAACTGTATTTCTCGACACTCTGTACAAGGAACCGAAATTTATTTTTAAACCTGTATATCTGCCACTACTAAATTCTCGCTTTACGATCTTGCGGTGAAATACTTTCGACATTTTTAACTTACGCCACGATCTGTTCATTGAAAAGTAGATGATGAGTTTTATCTACAAAGGAAATTATTAAAAATGTTAATGATTCTTAAGATTAGGGTCATTATGTCTTGTGTAGTTAAGTCGAGTCGAGTCTTATGAGCGTCGAGCGATGTGAACATTTTCATTATGTTTTGTAAAATAAATAATATATGAAATATTTGGTATAATATGTCATTATAACATATTGAGTTTAGATCACGAAGTTTTTCACCGACCGGTAAAAGTTTTTACATTTTAAAGAAACATTAGTGAGTGATAAATTGTGTGTACTTAAAAAAAATATATTGTTTTTCCTTAATATGCAACTATGTATTTTATTTTATTATTAATTTTAACAAACATAATTAAATCAATAAAAAATATTATAAAAGTAAACTAAAATAAAAACAAATTATATTGTAGAAAAAACACGCCGTCTAAAAGATTGTCCTGCGGCGTTGTACCCAAGACACTGACACTATTCCCTCTGCACAGCTAGACTTGAAATAAATAATAATTATTTTTAGTATTTATTCATTATTTAATTAAAAACCTACTAATAATTGTCCAAATTCATACACTGGAATCGAAAAATACTATGAAACATAAAATGATATAGAAATAATTGATTTCAAACCAACTTAGAAGTATTTTATCAGAGTATTTTATTTTTACGATTTGTTTAGGTTTGTGCCATAAGTTAAGATTTGATTTTTAAATTTTATATACTTTAGTTTGGTTAATTTTTTACGGTAAATGTTGCTTAAATCTTTAAAGACGTATCACTTTTGTTTTTTTTACCCATAATAGGCCAGCGTTTGACCGTTGACTTGCCTGATGTTAAGCATCGACACAGTCTAGGATGTAACACACTGGCCTAGAAGAAACCGGTTTACTTCGTAAGAGTATCTGTTTTAGTTGTTAATTTTAAGTGCTTAGTGATTAGTTGATGGTGTTAATATCTCAATAAATAAATCCTTGCCAGATTTGAAACCGCAATCTTAAATTTAGAATGCGTTCTACTGAAATGGCGTTGGGCCATATAGTATTAGTATAATACTGGGTCATATAGACTCAAATTCTCTTTTAATTGATTTGATAACGCTATAATAGCAGATGCTTGATCACCCATCATACAGTAAGTGTGCTTCAGTATAGCACCAAGACGTGCGTCAAGGGTAGCTATCATGATTAAGCCTACACTAGATCTAGGCCTCGTAGAGAGAAAAAAAACTGATATGGCAAATCGTGCTACGACTTGAGTCTTTATATTTATTTATTTTACTATACAATAAAACTCCAGCTAAATTACGTCATATAATATATACTAAAACATTTTTTTTAAACATTTTATTATCGTTTTTTTTTATTATTATTATTTTACAAATAGTATGACGTTTCGTTATTGTTGTGTTTTATCTGTTATCTGTAATTACGCTGTTTTTCTTTGTATTTCATAAATATAAAAATACTAATGGTTGTTCAGGTTCTGATAACTCGTAAAAACCACAAACTATATAAAAGGCAATTAATTTGAAATCACAGACAAACACTTTAAATTTATTTATTTGTATACATAAGAGTAATTCAAGGTCGGATTGCTACAGTTTTTTAATGTTATAATCTTTTGAATAAATTATGTAATTACTACAACCAGTATTGGGAATAGTACGAAGGTTACCTTGAATAACTTGGATTCTTGGTACACTATCAGAGGAAATCGTATTAATGTTATAATTAATGTGAGAGTGTGTTTGTTACTCCTTAACACAAAAAATGATAAGACGCATTTTTGAACTTGCCTTAAGAAAGAGATTAGCTAACACCAGCCCCTTTACCACACGAGGCCGAAGTCGTGGGAAAAACTAAGTTTAATATAATCCTATAAAATGTGGAAAAATATTTGTAGAAGTATAAATAATATTGTATAATATTTTGATTTTTATTAATTAGTTTGACACAATTGTACTTTTTTTTCGGAGTGATTTTTTATCGTTATCTTAAAACAAATATGCATTATGCATGAAGGCATTTCCAGATATTTCCAGGGATGTTGCCAAAAGGCGGGATCCCATAATTTATGTACTGCTATGTTCCCCTATCACATATATCATACTCATAGTGAAATGTTAGCGAAATAATATTGAAATTTTATTATATAACAACGAAAATGCTTGCAACATTGTAATGGATAACTAGTTCTTAACTTGAGGTTGCTTTGTATCCATTTCGATTTAGTAGTTGAACTACTACCAGAATCGACTAATATGAACGCGGTCTTAGTAAATCCTACTCTAGTCTACTCATGCTAAATGTTAATGTAACCCTTCAAATATCTATATATAAATAAGTGAAGATTGAACAGTTCTGTAGTTCTCCTCAGTTTATCAAACGATTTTCTTTGTTTATGTATGGAAGCCATTGACGAGATTTTGTGTGTTCAATGAAATTGGAATTTGAGTAGAATGGAAATTTGTTCGCAATACGAAAATTCAAATATGTGTTCCTCAAATCTTCAATAACGATCAATTTTAGAATTTTGACCAATGGACACTTGTAGAAGGGTCTGTTTTATGATATAAGATATTAGCACAAGTCAGAATATTAAATCTCATTACGACGAATTTTCTAGTATTCCAATTACGACTTCACGTAAAAGACAATCTCTTGCTTGATTGTCTATTAACGCAGCTTAAACTATAAAGGACTTAAAATTTTAAAACAACATTCCCTAAGTAACAACATTCCCTTACCTTACATTAACACTAATATGCTGGAGGCGCCCAAGTAAGCCGGATAAGCTTTATATTTATATTTTAACATGAGCAATAGCTTTAAGCTGACTGTATAAAATGAGTATTTTCTTACGTATATAAATATATAATGTAAATGTTGATATTTAGATGTATATAAATCATCTGTTCGTGTGCTTGCCACCAAAATTTTGTGTGTTTATTTCAATGTGGAATTCCTTACCAGCTCAAGTGTTCCCCTCCTCTTACAACCTGGGTTCCTTCAAACGAGGCGTGAAGAGGTATCTTGCGGGCCGGCAAGGCGAGGGCGGCTAGTGCAGAACATTCTTCCCGATTTTACTGGCCATCGTCGCGTTTGGACTCTACTACCATTTAACGTCAGGTGGAGTAGAGTCATTTGCCCTCCCGGCAAATATAATAATATCCTGGGACATTTTTCACACACGGCCATCTGATCCCAAATTAAGCTTGTACAAAGCTTGTGCTATGGAAACCAGATAACTGATATACTACATATACTACTTTTCTTTTGTAAATACATACTTATATAGATAATTACACCCAGACTCAAGACAAACAGACATGTTCATGACATGACATGTTATATGATATATATATGTGTCAGTGCGTCTTCTGAATTATATTATTTTATTGTTTAGCTCAAAATATGTGTGTAGTAAATGTACCTGTATAAATAAATTTCAGATGATGAGACGATTGAAATTATTCTACCACGCAAAGCGGAGTTGGATTGAGTAGTACATTTTCTCATGCCGAAGAAATCTTCGAAAGATAAACGAGTCCTGCGATAACCGAAAAAAAGTCAAGTTAAAAGTAAAGTTGGTAAGTGGTCACCAACGCCCATGGATATTCGCATTATAAGAAATGTTAACCATCGCTTACATCGCCAATGCGCCACCAACCTTGGGAACTAAGATATCATGTCCTTTGCGCCTGTAATTACACTGGCTCACTCACCCTTCAAACCGGAACACAACAATAATAGAATATCTGATGAGTGGATGGTACCTACCCAGATGAGCTTACACAAAGCCTTACCACCAGTGAATACAATTAGTATTATCAACAAATGGTAACACAATTGAATACTTTATTATCTATACGTACAAATTAAGCGCTGCAGAGGAAGTTGTGCTGCGCTTGAAGTCGATTAATTAATTAAATAAAGGAACGTTCGAAGATATTACCATATTATTATAAATTTCAATACATACGAGTATTCTTATTAAATGAGCAAAGCCCGGTAACGTCTCACTGGTCTGAAGATTTTTTTCTCTTTAAGAAAGGGTAAAGACAGCATCGTCATCTTAATTAAAGTAATTTAATGTCCGTTAATTTCCGGCTCCCCAAAGGCGTCTTCTTTTGCTAACGAGAAATAATTTTCTTACATTTAGTTAAGTTATAAATCGTTTTTTCTGACTAACTATCAACGCATACCCAAAACTACTGAGTCTAAAAAGTTTAAATTCGGAACATATTATGTTACAAGAAAAGCGTCCGAGATCCGAATGTTGAAAATTTCAACTCTTAAATGGAAAGTTAAATTTTAATTGTACGACGTCAGGATATTTAGCTAGTACATTAATATAATAACAAGATTAATAGACAAGCCTCTAATAGGCTTAGTGATTCAACAAGTTACAAGCCAGTGAGTTACTCTACCAAAGTAAATGTTTACAAGAAGAGCGTGAAACTTCAAAGCTAAACTGACTGTCCAAACATGACTGTTTAATTATTACTAATTAACTTTGTATGGGACTGACATCCTCCCAACCGATTTTGGCCACGGCGGCCAAGGTCGGCACAAGTGTGTTCGCATACTTTTTTTTATAAAATAGTTGGGCTGTAGTAGTTCCCACCACACATAGACATTAGCACTTTAAGAAATTTTAATTATTCGCTACATCGCCGATGTGCCACCAACCTTGGGAACTAAGATGTTATGATCTTTGTGCCTGTAGTTACACTGGCTCACTCATAATTCTTAGAACCTGGCTTGCACAAAGTCCTACCAACACGTGGTAGAGAAGTGCTGTTTTTATTTTCTTACTCTCATAATACGGATATACTAACACAAGGAGTCCAGGCGTAGGATAAACTGCTTTACGTACTTTCCTAGAAACTGCAATGTAAACATTGGCCTTCTGGACTTCTATACAGAAAACCGAACAAATATATAAAAAAAACAATATATTGTTTTGAGATAAAGTATCCTTTAATGCCCTACTACAGTACAGTACAGTAACAGTTAATGTCCCACTGCTGGGCTAAGGCCTCCTCTCCCTTTTAAAGAGAAGGTTTGGAGCTTATGCCACCACGCCGCTCCAATGCGGGTTGGTGGAATAAACATGTGGCAGAATTTCAGTAAATTAGACACATGCAGCCTTCCTCACGATGTTTTCTTTCACCATGAATCACGAGATGAATTATAATCACAAATTAAGCACTTACCACTGGGCCATCTTTGCCGTTGTCCTTCTGTTGGTCGATAATTCATTTTTGAGGCGAGTTTAATACACCACTCGCACCATCAACACGTTTCTCATCACAGGCTTTCTCACGATGTTTTCACTTCAATTCAATTTAAGCTCGTAAAAATCAGTCCGGGATTGAACCAGCCAACTTCGCTAAAGCTTCACGTGTTAGTGCCAAAATGATATACCATGATAAACACACCGTTTACAGGAGTTAAGTTCTTAGATAAGTGCAAAACTTACCTGTGAACCGAGGTTTACAAGTTAGTGTCACTTAGTAAATCGATGTAGTGTACATCTTGATATGTAACCTTAATATGGATGCTCTAAGGTTTCCACTGCGTGAAAAAAAAAAATTTCTACTGCACTGATTTAATACTGATAAATAGAATACTTAAACTTAAATGAATTGCCAGGATTAAAGAGTTGTTTAGCCTTATAAAATATATTAACGGTATTTTTTTAAAACAAGCTTTTATTCAGAAAATTGTGTATAGTTAACGGTTGACTGCCTAGGTGGTGGATGAGGATGTAGACCCCGAGGTCCTGCGTTCAGATTCTAGGTCGGGCCCGGGTTCTCAGTAGCAGCTCGGAATTTGGAAGTTGGAAGGTGTTTCTTAGTCTAGAGCCAACCCTGGATCAGATCACGCTTGCCATAAAAATGGGTTTTCACCAGAACTGAAGCAATTTGTAAAATTTAAACTCCGTAGGTTAAACGGAAGGGGTTCTAATTCAGCTTGCATGATTTGACCTAAACAAACTAAAAAATATACAACATTTTAAAAAAAAATGCGAAAAAAATTTCAACTCAAAACTTGTTTTAAAATGTGGATTTAAATTACTATATTTAAATCCATAAAAAGAAGAAGAAGGAAAACTAATATTAAACCCGGAGCGGTGCCTCCGTTTAGGCGTAAGCCAGTCACCTGCGGCCAAACCAGCACCACACGTATTGACTCGTCATTCCTGCGGATCCTGCTGGGGAGGAGGAGAGGGTGGCATGGGTACTGGGCAAGCCCGTGTTGCCATAAAGTCGCCTGGCCCAGGCGTAGCAGCATCCACGGAGAGGACACTTCGCTCACCTGTCTTGCAGGTGGAAAACAACACGGAGAGTGGCAGTCACCGGTTATAAGTCAGCACGAATAGGCGTAAGTGCGGAGGCCAGGGGCCACTCTTGACAGTAGGAGGATCCATCGTAGATCCATTGATCAGTTACCGCCTGCTTTAAGTCGGGCAGCCCCCGATCAATAAGGTACTGATCCGCCTCAGCGTTAACTTGTTCCGCCTGGGTGAACGGAACACAAGCCTTACAGCTAGACGTTGACGCTGTGACATTAACCACCTGCTCAAAGAAACAAAAATTTCAAAACCCACACCAACGCTGCTTACATGCGCTTTGCGACATGGAATATCCGAACGATGAGGACAGGCTTCCCGAACACCTACGGAAGCTCCGATTGCGCCCAAAAACTGCGCAAAACCTACAGTATCGACGTGGAGCTTAAAAGGCTCAATATCGATATTGTAGCCTTACAAGAGACCAGAACTGAAGACGAAGGGTCTTTGCGTGAAGCTAACTACACTTTTTACTGGAAGGGCAAGAGTTCCTTGGAAACACGAGAGCACGGTGTAGGTTTCGCGGTTCGAAACCATCTCATCAACGCCATAGAAACACCTGTAGGCGTTTCCGAGCGGATTATGGTCTTGCGTCTAAACACAAAAAGCGGCTTTGTCACGCTAATTTCCGCTTACGCACCGACGCTTAGTTCAAAACCTGAGACCAAGGATCAATTCTACGGCCAGCTCGATGAGACAGTGCGCAGGGTGAATCCAACTGACAGACTGCATATTTTGGGTGACTTTAATGCCCGCGTCGGTCAGGGCACATCAGCCTGGCCTGAATGCCTCGGTGCACACGGCATAGGCAAGCTTAACGACAACGGACAACGACTGTTGGAGTTTTGCTCAAGGCACCAGCTGTGTGTTACCAACACCTTTTTTAAAGGCAAAATGATGCGGAAAGTCTCGTGGATGCACCCTCGATCTAAACACTGGCACCAATTAGACCTTGCTCTTACAAGAAGGAGGGATCTACGGGAAACGCTCCACACGCGGGCGTTTCACAGTGCCGATTGTGACACCGATCACAGCCTCGTTGCTACTAAAGTCCGACTTGTCCCTAGAAGAGTCCATTCTTCCAAGCCACCCGGTCGAAAAAAGATAAATCTTTTCAAGACTCGTGACATGGAAGTAGTGGAGTCATTTGGGGAACTCGTCCGCGAAGAAGTTGCAACTTGGGATAGTACGGCATCAGCGCGAGTCGAATGGGAAAAAGTCAAGTCTCTTCTGACTGACACTGCAGGCAAGATTTTTGGTTATCAAAAGGCAAAATCTTACGACTGGTTTCAAGAAAACGAGGAGCACTTACTTCCCTTGATTGACTCGAAACGCCAAGCCGCTTTAAATTTTCGCCTTAACCCTTGCGATGCGACGCGTAAAGATCTCATGAAGGCAAAAGCCTCACTCCAGCGTAGCACGCGCTTCTTTGTAAATGCGTATTGGACAGAGCTTTGCCAAAGCATCCAAGCGTGCGCAAACGCGGGGGATATTGGCGGGGTGTACGCGGGCATCAAAAGAGCTCTTGGACCTACTCCAAAAAAGACGGCACCTCTCAAGGAAACCGACGGTTCTGTTATAACAGACAGCACCCGTCAGATGGCAAGATGGGTAGAATACTACAAGGGGCTCTACTCGTGCCCAGTGGATATTCAGCCAGAAGCAATGGAGCTTGTCCCGAATCTGGCAACTTGGCACGAGCTAGACGTTGCACCCACAGTAGAGGAACTTTATCTGGCCGTCAAGAAGCTCAAATGCGGAAAGAGCCCCGGAAAAGACGATGTTGTCACCGAAGTCGTCAAGCTTGAGTGCCTCTTGCCCATCCTTCATAACCACCTGGCTAAGTGCTGGGAAGAAAACTACGTCCCTCAGGATATGCGAGATGCTAACATCGTCACCCTTTATAAAGGCAAAGGCGATCGTGGCGACTGCAACTGTTACCGCGGAATATCTCTTCTTAGCATCGTCGGTAAAGCCTTTGCCAGGGCCATTTTAGGCAAACTACAAAGGCTCGCCGACCGCGTATACCCTGAGGCACAATGTGGTTTTAGGTCCCAACGGTCAACTGTCGACATGATATTTTCACTCAGACAGCTACAAGAAAAGTGTAGGGAGCAACATACCCCCCTAGTCATTGCATTTGTAGACCTAAATAAGGCTTTTGACTCCGTGAGCAGAGAGGGGTTGTACTCGGTTCTTGTCAGAATTGGATGCCCCCCAAAACTCCTAAGGATAGTGCAATCGTTCCACGAAGGTATGGAAGTCACCGTCCTGCACAATGGCAACGCATCCACGCCATTCGACGTACGCCGTGGTGTTCGTCAAGGTTGTACACTGGCCCCCACCTTGTTCGGAATATTCTTCTCAGTGCTTCTGAAGGTTGCTTTTGGAGATGAACAGCAAGGCGTCCACTTACACACGCGAACCGATGGTAGGCTGTACAACATCTCAATGCTCAAGTCCAAACGCTACAGGGAGGACCTATTTGTAGATAGTCTCCTCTTCGCTGACGATGCTGCCTTCGTTGCTCATGACCAAGCTCAACTCCAGAGTCTAATGGACAAATTTGCCAGAGCGTGCGACCTCTTTTCAATGTCCATAAACTGCAAGAAGACCGTTATTTTAGCGCAAGGATGTTTAGAGCAACCAGTCATCTTGCTTAACGGCGCACCTTTACAGGTGGTTAACAAATTTTGCTACCTTGGGTCGCATTTGTCGAGCAATCTCTCGCTTGATGCAGAGATCGACTTCCGCATCGGCAAAGCAGCCTCTACGTTCGGGAGGCTCTGTTCAAGGGCTTGGGATAACAGACACCTTACGGTAAAAACGAAAATTTATTTATTTATTTATTTATTTAGTGTACAGGAAACAAACAGTGAAATAATTACAATAAAATAAAAAATATAAAACAATTCATAAACCAAAACAGTTTCCATTTATAAATTAATCATAAGTAATTACAAAACAAGACATTTTTTATATTTAATAGGTGCATGAAATTATATAATTCATTTATATAATTTAATTTAATATAAATTTAATTTTTAAATCAAGAAAACATAATTTAATAATAAATAATCAATTTATAATTAATTAATTAAAAATGCATGAGTAAATTAAGGCTCTTGAGAGTATAATATTTCTTTTACTTGCAGTTTGAATTTTTTAAGGGAGAGATGAAATATATCACATTCAATAAATGTTTTATTGTACTGTTTAGATGATCTATTAATAAATGCATTTGCTGCATATTTAGTCTTTGTCAATGGAAAATCAAAAATAGATTTATTGCGACTACCAGGGCGAGGACACTTGATATTTATTTTAGAAAGGAGATAAGGGGAATCAAATATGTTGTGGATCAATTTATATAAAAACACCATATCACGTTCAAGTCGTCTCTGTTCAGTTGTCGGTATCTTTTCTATTTGATTCAAATTATTTATAGACGAAAATTTTAAATATTTTAAAAACTTTTCCTGAATATTTTCGATGAATTCTATATATTTACTATACCGTGGATTCCAGACAGTGCAAGCGTATTCTAGAATAGGTCTCACAAATGATTTATATAAAAGAGCAAAAGTTGAAACACGCTTAAACTCTCTGGAAATCCTCAGCACAAATCCTAGCATACGAAACGCTTTAGAAGTTATGGAATTTATGTGTTCATCGAAAAGAAGTTTAGAATCGAGTGTTATTCCAAGATCTTTGACCACTGATACACGTTTTATATCATCTATACACGTATAAAAATACTTGTTTACCAATCATGTGTCCTAAGCACACTCTTGTATGGAGCAGAAACGTGGACAACGTACGCAAAACAAGAACGCCGACTAAACACATTTCACTTGCGCTGTCTTCGGAACATTCTGGGCATCACATGGCAGGATCGCGTGACAAACGAGTCTGTTCTAGGCGAGGCACAGCTGCCTAGCATCATGGCCATTCTCAAAAAAAAGAAGGTTACGGTGGCTGGGACACGTGCATCGAATGGAGCAGACCCGTCTTCCAAGGCAAATACTACTGGGAGAGGTTGTGGATGCAAAGAGGTCTGTTGGGCGGCCTATGCTCCGTTACAAAGATTGCGCTAAGCGTGATATGGTTGCGTTTAACATCCCTAGCAATCGATGGGAGGAACTGGCAGAGGACCGTGCCAAGTGGCGACGCCTTATTCACGAAGGTCAATCAAAGCATGACAATGACTGGTTTAAACTACTAAAAGGAAAACGCACTAGGCGTTATGAGCGGGCTTCAAACCCCCGCCCATCTGGGGGCGCATACACTTGTCGGAAGTGCGGCCGGAGGATCCTCTCTCGCATTGGTCTTTTCAGTCATGAACGCAAGTGCCTTCGCGATGCCGCTTAAATCATCTGTCAAAGATGCAGAGGCCTATTATTATTAAATTACTATATTATATTACTGTATTTTTGTCAAAAAAGCGCCTCAACCTCCTTTATGCAAAACTAATCGATGATTAGGAACGATTTAAATTTTTAAATTCAATAAAATATATATATATAATATCTAGTTCCCGTTTTAAGGAATTTACTAATATTATCAAATCAACAGCCAATCGTTGTCCACTGCTGAACATAGGCCTCTCCCAAGGTGCGCCAAAGCTCCCTGTCCTCCGCCTTCCGCATCCAGTTGGTGCCCGCCACCTTCTTAAGGTCGTCGGTCCACCTGGCTGGAGGGCGCCCTACGCTGCGCTTGCCGATTCGCGGTCTCCACTCTAGGACTCGTCTGCTCCAACGGCCATCGGTCCTACGACATACGTGACCAGCCCACTGCCACTTCAGCCTGCTAATTTTGCAACCTATGTCGGTGACTCCGGTTCTTTTCCGGATAATCTCATTTCTGATCTTATCCTTCAAAGATACTCCGAGCATAGCTCGCTCCATAGCACGCTGAGCGACTTTGAATTTGTGGACTAGTCCCGCAGTTAGTGTCCACGTTTCGGCACCGTATGTCATGGCAGGTAAGACGCATTGGTTGAAGACTTTCGTCTTCAAACATTGCGGTATAGACGACTTGAGGACTTGACGAAGGTTGCCAAATGCTGCCCATCCCAAGCGAATTCTTCGATCGGCTTCCTTCTCGAAGTTGTTCCTACCGACTTGTATTATCTGTCCTAGGTAGGTATATTCACTAACAACTTCGAGAGGTTTCCCCTCGACGTATATCGGTCCCGGCACGACATGCCTATTGAACATGACCTTGGTCTTTTCCAAGTTCATACCGAGACCGACACACCGGGAAGACTCGCCTAGGCTACGCAGCATTTCGGTGAGTTGTTCCAGCGACTCTGCTATGATGACGATATCGTCGGCAAATCGAAGGTGTGAGATGTACTCGCCGTTTACATTGACTCCATACCTAGTCCAATCCAGCGTTTTGAAAACGTCTTCCAACGCGTTGGTGAACAGTTTCGGGGATATTACATCCCCCTGTCTCACCCCTCTGCGCAGTTGGATCGCCTTCGTCTTACAGTCCTGGATGTGGACAGTCATTGTAGCGGCGTTGTACAGACATCTCAGTACCTCGATATATCTCCAATCGATATGACATCTCTGCAATGAGTCGAGCACTGCCCAGGTTTCGATGGAGTCGAAGGCTTTCTCGTAGTCCACAAATGCCATACACAGCGGCTGATTGTACTCTTCGGTCTTCTGCACAATCTGCCGAACAGTATGGATGTGGTCCACGGTGCTGTAGCCTGATCGAAAGCCGGCTTGCTCTGGGGGCTGGAACTCGTCAAGTCGTCTGGCGAGACGGTTCGTGACGACTCTTGAGAACAGCTTATACACGTGACTCAGGAGGGAGATTGGTCTGTAGTTTTTCAAGAGGGTTTTATCACCTTTCTTGAAAAACAGTACCACCTCACTCCCGCTCCACGTTTCCGGGGTCTTGCCATGTTGGATGACGGAATTAAAGAGGCTTGCTAGCTCTTTCAGGACCGGAGTCCCGCCTGCCTTAAGCAACTCTGTTGTGATTCCGTCATCTCCCGGAGCTTTGTTGTTTTTAAGCTGTTCTAGAGCCGCCCTAATCTCTCCTTGGTCAACGACCGGGAGCTCCTCGGAGTAATGGCGCATAAGAGGGGCGCGCTGGTCATCAATACTGATTCCCACGGGTTTATCCGATCTTGAAGAGAACAACTGCCCATAAAACCTCTCTACTTCTCCGATAATCTCAGGCCTAGAGGTAACGACCCCACCATTTTCAGTTTTAAGTTTTGTCAGACGCGGCCTCCCAAACTTGCGAGCGAACACTTTCGATCCCCGATTTTGCTCAATCGCAGCCTTGATGGCACGGGTATTGGAGCGTCGGAGATCGCGTCGCGTCAGCGTTTTTATTGTTCGGTTTAAGGCCTTATCTGACAAAAACGATGGTAGTTCTCGTCGTTTTCTCATGAGCTCGAGTGTCTCAGCAGAGAGTTTTGGTGCGTTGTCTCTTCTCTGTGGCGGAAAACACTTGCGGGATGTGTTTTGCAGTATTTTGACCAGCGTTTCGGTTCTCTCATCAATGCTGCTTATGGTTTCCAACGCGGTGAATTGATTTTGAAGTTCCATTTGGAACTTTTCGGAGCCTTGAGCAGCTTGGAGCATGGTAGGTCGGAGAGTAGACCTCATCATTCTCGATCTTTCGGCTTTTAAGTTGATATTTAGAGTGCCTCGAACCAAGCGGTGATCACTTCCGGTATTAAACCTGTTGATCACTGAAACATCTCTAAATATGTGCCTTTTATTCGAAATGATAAAGTCTATCTCGTTCCTTGTCACGTTATCGGGGCTTCGCCAGGTCCACCTCCTCTGAGGCTTCTTTTGAAAGAAAGAATTCATCAAAAAAAGCCCCTGCGCTTCGAGAAAGTTTACCAGCATTTGCCCCCTGTGATTTCTGCAGCCCAAGCCGTAAGGTCCGACTTTCGATTCACCGCTATCTTGTACTCCCACTTTAGCATTAAAGTCTCCCATAACAACATTGTAGTGGGCCCTCGAGGTGTCGTTGAGGGCCTTTGCGATGTCCTCGTACATCGCTTCGACCACATCATCAGAGTATGTCGAAGTTGGCGCATATACCTGTACAACCTTCAGGGAGTACCTGTCGGAAAGTTTTAGGACAAGGTACGCTACCCGATTCGACACACTACTGATTTCCACAATGCTGCTAATGAGATCCTTTTTGACAAGAAAACCGACACCACCCTGGGAGAGGTTATCACCTTCGCGGAAGTAGAGTAAGTTACCGGACTCTAGAGTTATCGTGTCCTCCCCCTGTCTTCGGACTTCAGATAACCCCAGTATATGCCAGTTTATATGACTTAACTCTACTTCTAATTCGGCGAGGTGATGGTCCAGCCTCATCGAGCGTCCATTATACGTTGCCATTTTCAGTCGTTTTATACGGTAGCCTGCCGTGAACCGGTGATTCTTAGCACCCCCTGCCCTGCCGATACCGCGACCGCTACCTTGGTCGGGCCTAGCGGGCTTGCCGGTAACTGGGGGCCTTTTTTTGGGCGCATCTGCCATTAAGGGAGGGGTTTGCCCATACTCGCCGCGCTGGGCAGGCGTGTTGGCGAGCGCAGTAGGGGGTAAGATGTTTATGGGAGGGGGGACGCTGCTGCCCATCCCCCCTTTTCCCCGTCCCTCAGTCGCCTCTTACGACACCCACGGGATGAGATTGGGGGAGTACTATTCTAAGCCGGTACTCCACGGCGAGGGTAAATTACTAATATTAGGAATTTTAGTAATTTACCCCTCCAATTAAATAAAGTTTATGATGGGATTTGTGACAATAGCCCAAGGGACTTGCGTGCGGCTCGTAAGCCGTAGTGCTATTGGTCTTTACATTGTTTCGTATTCCCTGTATATTTTTGTATTTTTAAGAACGTTAGGTAAGTATTTTAAATGAAATTATTTCTTTTAATTGTGTTTGCTTATATTTAATTGTTTAACTTGATAAAAAAAAGATCTACAATAGATAGGTGCACTATAGTTTGGCTTGGTTTCACGCTCAAAAATTCGGCATAGTTCCTACCTATAGAAGCGCTCGCGCAGTACTGAATTCGAACGCTTAACGCATCGCATTTTGAAGCGTTTTAGAGGTAGGCACAAGGCTCTTTCATTATGCAACATTTCCTACTATTTCACTCTACTGTAACCCGCGTTCAAGAACTTCGTTTAAAAGAAAAGAAACAAATGAATCACGAACCAATTAAACAGCTATATCACTATTAGAAATGTAGACTACAGTTTCATTAGGATAAACTCAATGCTTTCTTGTTTTTTTTATTGACTTCTATTAAGTTTCCTTTTTAATCCGTTCTAGGAATCCGCTTTAGAAATCAAATTGAGAATAAATAAATTAAGCAACTACCTATCATTCGTTAAAACATTCTCTGTGCATACTGAAGGTTACAAAGTTTTTTTACAATGATAAAATGGTCTATATAAGCTTCATATTAACGTAGGTTACAATTATATGAATTACAATTTTTAGTAGGTAGGCAGGCTGCCCATAGACATTGGCACTATAAGAATTTTTACCATCCTTATCTACCTACCGCAATCATATCGCCATCCACGTATCTATACTCGTATGCACGAATATGTATGCCTGTTACGCTTTCATAGATCCACTGAACCGAATTTGAAGAAATTTGGTATAAAGTAAGCTTAAGCTCCAAGGAAGGTTACAGCCTGTAGCCTTTTTTTATACCTAAGAAATGCTTCCTCCCTAAAGTGTGTACGAAGCCGCGGGCGAAAACTAGTTTAATATCAAAAACACTTTTAAAGCTTATGTCAAATAATATTAATAGAGTCATATTAATCCGTATAATAATACACAATAGTTACGAAGCGTGTATATGGCGCGTACATACTTTTATGCTAGTTATTTGAATTAATGACATTAAAAGATATATAACACTGAATTTAGTTTAGAATAACTTAACTAAACTGAGGTGAAATTTTAGACCAAGAATTTTAAATTTTTACGTTTGTATGTTGTCTTCAAATCGATAATTAAAATGAGCATATAAAAATACTCGGTGGTAGGGCGCGGGATAATTAACAGTGTAAATAATGGTTAACTTTCTTGTAAATCCCATGTCTAAGGGCGGTGGTAACCATTGAACAGCATTTGGCCTATTTGCACGTCTTATAGTATTTAACTTACATTATTTGCAATAACAACCTGTGAATATCCCACAGCTGGGCTAAGGCCTCTCCTTTTTTGAGCAGAAGGTTTTGGAGCTTATTCCACCAAGCTGCTCCAATGCGGGTTGGTGGAAAACACATGTGGCAGAATTTTAGTGAAATCAGACAAGCAGGTTTCCTCGCGATGATTTCCTTCACCGTCAAGCATGAGATAAATTATAAACATAAATTAAGCACGATGAAAATACAGTGGTGCTTACCCGGGCTAGAATACACGATCATCGATTAAGATTCATGCGTTCTAACCACTGGGCCATCTTAGCTTAATTTACATAGTTATTATCAATGATTACAATAATAATTATAAAATGTTTACTTATAGTTACAATATTGTAACGATAATGGTATTTAATTAATCTGGTATTTTTTTTTTTTTTATAGAATAGGAAGGTGGACGAGCATATGGGCAACCTGATGGTAAGTGGTCACCAAACGCCCTTAGACATTGGCATTCTAAGAAATGTCAACCATCGCTTATAGCCAATGCGCCACCAACCTTGGGAACTAAGATTTTATGTCCCTTGTGCCTGTAATTACACTGGCTCACTCACCCTTCAAACCGGAACACAACAATATCAAGTATTGCTGTTTTGCGGTAGAATATCTGATGAGTGGGTGGTACCTACCCAGACGAGCTTGCACAAAGCCCTACCACCAGTAAATGTATGGTATGTTGAGCCAATAACAAGACTTGGGAGTAAATTTAAGAACCTACAGAACTTAACTGTTTGAGTAACCTAATTATGTTTAAATAATATATAACGCACGCTCCCATCGTTCTAATATAAGCCTTAAGAGTGTTTGTTTTGTATTCAAATTAATCCAAAATCGTTTGTTCATTGAAAATTAATAAATCAAATCTTTATAAAAGTAAAAGTTCTTTATTAAATTGTAACTTCGATATTTAAAAAGTTTTTGTACATAATTAAGTAAATATAAACATTTTATAACGAGCGTATCAAGTTTTTGTAGACGTCAGTTTTTTTATTATAATTTGTCAATAGGATTTTTTTAAATGGAAATATATGTATATATATATATATATATATATATATATATATATATATATATATATATACTGTTTCTGTGACAACCGTTGCATGAAATTTTTAATCAGCAACCAATCTCAAGGATTAATCAACCGCGGAAAATATATATACAAATGTGTCTTAACTGTCAATGCCTTATGTTATAATGATATGTATTATATTTAAAGATGTCATGTCTCTTGTGTTTGCAGTTAAAGTTTTTGCATTTATTTTTTATTTTATTCTTTATATCGTGTATTTAGGCAGATTGGTAAATAAGTCACCTGAAGTGATCAATACCACCCATACATTGGCATGAAGAAATATTAAACAAATCCTTAGAACGTCAATAGCCTTGGGAACTAAGATATTACCTTCCTGGTGGTTATAGTTACGCTCACTCACCCTTCAAATCGGACAACAATACTAAGTATTGCTGTTTGGCAGTAGAATATGTGATGATTGTAAAAGAATCAATCAGATTACGGTAACTTCGGTGATTCGTTGACAAAAGGACAGACAAGTCAGGACAAAAGATTTAATAAGTTACATTACAAAATGTAAGAAAATCATTTCTCGTTAGCAAAAGAGAGCCTAGAGCCTTTGGGGAGCCGGAAATTAACGGACATTAAATGACTTTTTTAATTACGATGACGATGCTGTCTTTCCCCTTTCTTAAAGAGAAAAAAATTACCAGACCAGTGAGACATTACGGGGTTTTTCTTATTTAATAAGAATACTCATATATATTTAAATTTATAAGTACATTAATATGGTAATATCTTTAGACTTAACACGTTACTTTATTTAATTAATTAGTCGACTTCAAGCGCAGCACAACTTCCTCTACAGCGCTGCGTACGTTTTGAATTAGGATGCTATGAAAATGTCATGAGGACAGATAATTAATTTACAAATAGAGCGCGACGTTCGAATTTTAAATTTCAAAAATAATTCAATTATATACTGTTCAGTAGCAAAAGAATTTTCCAATGTTCTCTCGCCATCTACTAAACTGACAAAGGACCGTAAAAAATTCACAGATAAAAAATATCTTCGAAACTTTTAATAGCCACTGTTTTAAAAGTTCTTTTTTCGAACTAAAACCGTTGTCATTTTACGAGATACGAACTCAGAAGGCCGATATGCATTCTTTTTTAATTATTAAAACACAAGTTTTAATAATGTTCGCGACTTTTTCCTATAACGATAAAACTTCATCCCGCGATTCAGTCAATACTTTCAAAAGACCAGCATTTTTCATAAACATACAATAGACTGTTGGTATTTTTTTCGCGAATTTGTGAGAACTTTGATTATAGAGTTTTTTTCCGTTATTAGAATACAAAGGCTAGCAAAGAAGGTGAGTTGGTCTACCAAAAAAAGGTCATTATAAAGAAGTATAAATCATTTTTGGTGTTGCAAGATTTATTATAATAGTATGCGAGTTTTCAAACCTCTAAATTTAGCAATACCAAATGTATTGTTAGCAAAACTCGGCAGTTGTTATCTTACCCGCTTAAGTCCGTTTGGGTATCACCTAATAATTATATTTTACAATCAAACAGCAGTACTTAGTATTATTGTGTCCGGTTTGAAGGGTGAGAGAGTCAGCGTAATTATAACCACAAGGGAGGTAACATCTCAGTTCCCATGGCTATGGCACATTGATATTCTAAGGGTTTGTTTAATATTTCTTGGTGCCAATGTATGGGTGGTATTGATCACTAACCATCAGGTGACTTATTTGCCAGTCTGCCTACTAACACGATATAAAGAATAAAATAAAAAATAAATGAAAAAACTGTAACTGCAAACACAATTTGTACAGTAGCGTCATCTAGCGGCGAATCACGACAAATATACTTTGTAGTATAAATACCTTGTAGTTTCACTTTCACGTTGAGAAATTTACATATTAACCAATTTTCATGGTATTCGGTCAAACGACGTCAAAATCTATGGGTCTCGAAGATAAAAAAATCATATATATATATATATATATATTTATTTAATTTTGAAAACAGTTATATATATATATATATATATATATATATAACTGTTTTCAAAATTAAATAAACAAATCAGTGCTACTAATCCGGCTTTGAACCCACAACCTTCAACTACGATTCACGTCATCTAACCACTGAGCTATCACATATATATGACATAAACAAAGTGAAACATTTTAAGCAAGTACATGTATGAAGAAACGAACAAAACTACGAAATGTGAAGATGAATTTGTTATCATTAATACAAATACGAGCCCCATTGAGTCCTGAGAGACAAAAGCGAATAAATAGAGCGAAAGTCAGCCCGTAACGATACTTATCACTCTTTCTTAAACCTGGGTTTAACGAAACAAAATAATATACTCGAAGCTTGACCCGGTTCAAGAATCGGATCGGTCAGCTACTTAGATAAATTGAGATTTATCTTAAGTGTATAAAACACTGTCCGAATTCAAGTTACGACGAGAAATAGTAAGGAATTTATTAATATGTAAGTCCGCTGGGCTAAGGCCTCCTCTCTCTACTCCTTAGAAAAAGGCTTTGAGTTTATTCCACCACATAGCTCCAAAGTGGGATGGCAGGTACACATGTGGCAGATTTTAATCCGATACCATTTTTATGTTGTTTTGTTTCACTGCCAAATTAAGCACATGATTGAACCCGCAATCATTGAATATGATTCACGTGTAACCATTGGGCTATATCGACTCGACGTTTTTTATATTATTTTTAAGCGTGTTATGGTAATGGACGCTTTTTACATTAAAGTCGCCTTTTTCTGCGTTGATCTAATATAATAAATTACAATAAAGGTATTGTTCTTTATTTTAAAAACAATTTTTTTTATTGCGGATCAAATTACTTGTAATGTTGTATTTTTCTACTTTTGAATTTTATTTATTTAATTTCAAAACAAACATATATTATATAAAAGAGTATTTATATTAATAATTAATTATGATTAATAAATTTTATAATTATATTTGACACAGAAAACAAACGAAATTAGATTAAAAATATGTTTACACGGAAAGTATTATAGGCGTAATAAAATATATTTTATAACGATACAAAGGAAGAGCTTTAAATGAACTTTTTCAATAAACAAGAATGAATGAATGAATAAATTTTTAGGCCGTGTCAATAGGGATGATTTAAGGATTCTAACGATAACGCATACATTCAAATCTGTTCAGGCGTTTAAAAGTTATGGTGGAATAAAGAAATTCACATACATATGTACAAGCCTGAAAAAAGTTACCTCCATTCTGGGAAGTTGTGTAAAAATTTAAAGAGTTACACAAATGTTGCTCTAAACTATAATTAGGAAAATGTAAATTAAAAGAAATGTTATTTTTTTGTACTAAATAATTTTTAAGTGATTATAATACATGTGTACAATGATTATATCATGTAAACTTTTTTTATAAGCAAATCAATTTGGGCGCTCTCGTATAATTTGTGCTCCGTCCGAATTTTGACTGTGACGTCACATCGCCCATTCGTTATGGCGGGCGACTCTTGTGCGATACGCGCGTTGATAATTTCTTATTTATTTTATCTGTCTTTGTGATTTGACGCCACCAATACGTTCTTTAACTTACAATAATATTAGAACGTTAATTAATATATTATGTTATGCTAAAATAAGAGCAGTATTTTCACGTAGACTAACAAATAATCTATCGAAAGTCGAACTTATGATTGCGGACTCTTTCATATGTGAAGCATGGCATATCATGCGAAATATATTAGTGAGCTTATTATTAGTGTTTATTTTAATCTTTTTGTAATGCAGATTGATTATAACTGTGATCGGCAATAAGTTCGTATTCTTCATGTCGATACTAGAGGTTTCCGCTTTCGATGGATAATAATATCGATTTAGAATATAATATAAATTTCCTACATTTTAATTTTACGTACACAGTTCGGGGCGCGATAGTTACCACATAGAGCCACTGCATATTATTGTAAATTTGTTTTTGATGAAAGTACAAATAAAATTAACACTCTCGAATGTGAAGGATGCAATCATATTATGGTCACATAGCGAGGTGAGGAGCCTACTTTTAAGGAAATAAACTGTTGGATTGGAAGAAACTTTTTTTATGTAAAACAAGCAAACAAGCAGGAGGCTTTCCTGATGGAAAGTGATTATCACGGTCCAAGGACACGTGCAACACCGAAGTGCTTGCAGGTGCGTTGTCGGCCTTAAAGGAATGCGTAGGTTTAGGCTTTTCTTGAAGGTTCCTATGTCATAACGGTTCGGAAAAGTCGCCGGGTAATATGGTTCCGTAGGAACGGCAGGTAATGCTTTAAAATAGCGCTTTAGTAGTCGATTTCCAGACATCGAGATGATATGGATGGAATTTAGAATATAGACGCGGTGTCTTCAAATTCACCGCATAGGATTCATCTAAATAGTTCCTCAGAGCATTTTTCGTAAAATACGATAGAAGATGCAAAGTGATAACATTTTTCCCGCCCAGAGATGAAAGCAGTACTCCATGTGAGGCTGAGTTTTCACCTTGTAGAATTACCTTGTTGAGCACACAAAGCTTTTAAAGGCTAATTTGGCTCCACCTTCCAATAGACCGTGGAATCTAACGCCCTGATACTGGATTTGGTAGCGAGGCGGTATTCTCAAAATGAGGGGATGGTCATTTTAGAAGTTATCGCGGTCAAAAAGTGTCATTTTAGATGTCATCGCGCTAATTGGTGTCGTATTGGGGTTGAGTTGTACCAAGTTTGGTTGGCCCCAATCTCAGGCTTTGTTTAATAAAAACTTGTTATTTCAGACACAAGTTTATACTTATTGACGTGTTCCCGACAAATGTTAGCGCGGCCGGTATATAAGGCGTCTACTGTGCTGTTGTTTGCCAACGTTGAATGATGCTAATTTGCACATGTCATTAAAATGCAGAAGAAGTAGAGTAGATGATAACACGCATCCTTGTGGTACACTAGAATTGACGAATATTAAGTCAGAGCATGCACCGTCGACAACGACCTTGATGTCTAGTCTGGTAAAACTGGTGATCCAGTTGCATTATTTCCTGGGAAGCCAATAGAAAGAAAGCATCGAAACAAGCGCTTTATACTATACACAATCAAAGGCTATTTCTATGCCCATCGGTCAGGTAAACTAGAAGATCACCGGTGGTAGCTTTACGTTTAATTCTATACTGTAATTTTCATTTCCATCAGGCGACTCAAAAGTGCCCTTATAAGCCTATTTGAATGAAGAATTACTTGACAATAAACTTAAGATTAACGTTGAAATGCATTTTTCATCGATATAAACTCTTATGACAACACTATCGGTAATCAACGTAACAAGGCCGTATTACGAACATTCTGAATTATGTTTAAATGTTGATCCATAAACTAAAAACTTATAAATATGACTAATTTTACTACTAAGGTACTCACATTAAAATGCTCATTACGAAAACATTTACTTGTTTTTTTTTTATTTTTTTTTTTTATTTTTTTTCTGAGTTCTATTTGTTGAATTAGTGTGCTATGGTACTGTATAATAAATATATAAAAGTTTTTATTTTGTATTAACCGAAATATAAATAAAATCAAAAATAACGCGAAAATACTGGCGAAATTGTATGGGCGAGGTGACGTTGGGCGATGTGACGTCACGCGTTGATCGGTCGCTCCGGGAAAGAATTTAAGAACTCATAAATTTAAAAAATTGTAAAAAAAATCATTTTTGCAGATATCGTAAAAATCCTTCGCCAGTATTTTTTTATTTTAAATATGATTTTTTGAGATCATAAAAAAATAAGCTCATCTTTCTAATTATCTATTATATTTACATTTACAGTAGCAAACATTTAGCCAGCGCGATTCAAAAACGTAAATTATTTACTTTGCGCCATCTATCGGTATCGAGTAGAATACGTGTAATATAATAATATGATAAATAGCAGAAGATTTAATATTTGATTTCATGCAAAATTAAAAGTCATTGATTCATTTAATTTGCAGTTCGTAATTTTACGATTAATTAAACTTGTAAAATGACAATTCGATAGTGAAACCTACTTAATTAAAAATAATACTTTGAATTATAACGTTTATTTAAACTCATATTATATACCTTCAAAATTAATTAAACATATTGAAATAAACATAGTAACAGCCTGTGAATGTCACACTGTTGGGCTAAGGCCTCCTCTTCTTTTTGAGGAGAAGGTTTGGAGCTTATTCCACCACGCTGCTCCAATGAGGGTTGGTGAAATACAAATGTGGCCGAATTTCAGAGAAATTAGACACATGCAGGTTTTCTCACGAGATGAATTATAAACACAAATTAAGCACATGAACTTCCGGGTCAAGCATTATGCTTGCCCGGGTTTGAATCATCGGTTAAGATTCCCGCGTTCTAACTGGGCCATCTCGGCTTATGAAATAGGCATGCAATATTTATAACTTTTATTTTTTATAACACTTCATTATTCGTTAATTTCCTAACGTGATAAATAATAATTACTATTTAATTATCTATAACTTAAGTATCGGAAGAGAGTAACTACTGAGCGATCCGGTTTTAACTTTAAATTTAATTTGTAAAACGACTATTCAAATGAGCAAGAGTCTACTTGAATAAGGTATATTTTTATGTGATTAAAATAAATAAATCAACGTATATAATCTTTATTTTTTACTGAGCTAGTTAAAATCGATTTTGAGATCTCCTAACAAGCATAAAAATACCTGGTTCAGGAAATCTCGCTCTTACATATCGAATACATGCATCTCTTATCAAAAGTAATCATTAGAAAGAAACAAAATAACAATAATAATGGAAACGGTAAAAAAAATTGTTCCAAATCCCGAGGTCCTAAGTTCAAGTCAGGCCAGGTAGTCCCACGTCGGGCTTGTAAAAAGTTATTGGGCTTTATAATAATAATATCCTGGGACATGATTCACATACGGTCATCTGATCCCAAATTGAGCAGAGCTTGTACTATGGAAACCAGACAACTATTATACTACATATACCACTTTTATTTTGTAAATACATACTTATATAGATAATTACACCCAGATTCAGGAAAAAGAGACATGTTCATGCACACAAATGTCTGTCCTGGGTGGGAATCGAACCCACAACCTTCGGTGTGAAATATCTACCAGCCACGCCAACCCGCTCGTCAAATTCTCAGTAGCAGCCCGGATTCTGGAAGTTGAATCTGTATACACTCCCGTACCTTGGAAAGCATGTAAACTGGTTGGGCTCTCTCTGGTCGTTTCGGATTAAGACAGTGAGACGATGATGATGAAGACAGCATTTATCACCTAAACGACCTTTGTAAATAAAGCCGTTAGCTCATTTTAAAAGTATTTATATTTTGAATAATCTCTATTGCCTAATCCGTTTTATATAAATTAACGGTCATTTTGTCAACATTATAATAATTCCAATATTATTATAATGTTGACAATAAGCAATTTGTGTAAATCTGTCCACGAGTTCTAAATGCAGTTGCTAATTATTAGATCGTTGATTAAGTTATGCCCTTAATTTATTTGGATTTATAAATATTATACGTTTGAATATATACGATTATATTTATAATTATTCCTGCTTCCCCCTTCCTTCTTAAGTCCACGCGGGCTGGTTCTCGATGTCACCGCCTAACTGTGACATCAATTCCATCGCGAACAAAGAAATTTGGCAACTCCTTTCTTTGTCGCACTTCCAAAAAATGGAATTCCTTACCAGCTCACGTATTCCCCTCCTCTTACAACCCGGGTTCCTTCAAACGAGGCGTGAAGAGGCATCTTGCGGGCCGGCAAGGCGAAGGCGGCTAGTGCAGAACGTTTTTCCCGTCTGTACTGGCCGTCGTCGCGTTTGGACTCTACTACCACTTACCATCAGGTGGAGTAGAGTCATTTGCCCTCCCGGCGATATAAAAAAAAAAAAAAAAAAATAATCTAGTCTAGTGACTTGATGTAAGGCCGCAGACCCGGAGGTCCTGGGTTCAATTCCCAGGTCGGGTCAATAAAAAGTTATTCGGTTTTTCTGGCTTCAGTGCTACTGAGAATTTTCTGATAGAAAAACCTGGAGTCTGGAAGTTGGAAGTGTCTATAATCCCGTGCCTCGGAAAGCACGTAAAGCCGTTGGTCCTGCGCCTGAACTCTTTCCGGTCGTGTCGGATTGCCTTCCCACTGAATTTTCATCGGATTATGAGAGTTACGAAATAGTGAGTGCACCTGTGTTTGCGCACACACTTGTGCACTATAATATCTCGTGCGCAGTTGGGTTATCTCTCTTGAGATTGGTCGCCGTGACCGAAATTGGTCTGGACGACATTATTATTATTATTATTGTATTTATAAGAGCGAACTAACCTACACTATTCAATATAAAGAAAGAAAACTTTTTTTATTGCCACACTGTATGTACTTGAGTTGCAGGCTTCAATTAGCTATAAAAATGCGTGGATTGAATGATTACTGGATCTCGTAGGAACTAGTGTTTGTAATTTATACAAATTTGTATTTTTTTTTAAAAGAGTAGCTACAGAGTTTCTTGCCGGTCCTTCTCGGTAAAATCCAATTTCCGAGCCGGTTGTAGTTGACCATTTATAAGTACTTGTTAAAATTCTATTTGGATTAAAATATTTTAAATCTGATTTTTGATGATATTATTAGAAATCAGGGTAGAAATAGGTTTTTAAAAAGAGATAAATCAAAATAACTATACAACAATAAAGTAAACGTATATAGACACGTACAATTTACACAAAAAAATAGAACAAAGGAATCAAAACTGAGCCACTGAAATATTATTTATGAGATATCCACCACAACCGAGAGTCCAAGTAGAAGTGTCTAAAGCCAGCCTGGCCGGCCGATAAGCTCGGCAGGGCCAGTCCCCACCACGATGATCATCACGTGATCAAGTCGCGCCGCTAGGCCACGACCCGTCGACATTCCTAACAATATATATAAAAACTAAGGAAACTAAAAACTAAGCAATGAATGGGTTTTTAATATACTTATATATTTTGTAATTAATTTAATTTAATTTAAATTCACTATGTCACTAACCGAGATAGCCTAGTGGTTAGAAAGCGTGAATCTTAAACTATGATCGTGGATTCAAACCGGGCACGCAAGCACCACTGAATTTTCATGTGTTTAATTTCTGCTTATAATTCATCTTGTGCTTAACGGAGACAAAAAACATCGCGAGGAAACCTGCAAAGGGGCTAATTTCACTGAAATTCTGCCACGTGTGTATTCCACCAACCCGCATTGGAGCAGAATGATGGAATAAGTTCCAAAACCTTCTACTGAAAAAAGGAGAGGAGGCCTTAGCCCAGCAGTGGGACATTCACAGTCTGTTACTATAACTAATGCCGCTATGTAAAGTATAGTATATAGTTAGTTTATTTTATACATTAAACTCTTTAGTGTTTTATTGTCAGCAGCATATATGTACATATTTGTATAAAATGCTTATATGGAAGGAAATTCTTAAATTATTTTTATTGTTCTAATAACTTTTGCATAGTCAGATAAGAGGTAAAACACCAACACAAACAAAAATTTGTCACTCGATAATCGAGAACTTTGACGGAAAGTTGATCTAGATATTTAAAATATTATACATAATATTTGTTATATTAAATGAGTATATTATAAGAATATTTTAGATTATTTGAAAGATTGTCAATCTAAATGAAATAAAACAAAACGAAGGCCGATACGTGACGCGAGGCATATCAAACATCGAAATTATTGAAATTGTTTATAATTAAAGAAATCTATTAAATATTATAGAAAAAAAAATGATAGTTGAATGAATGAAGCTGCGTGTGTAGAAAACACGCATACAAAAGCACTGATATATATATATAGTATACGCGCCACGCACATAAGGGAACAGAGAGTGGCAACAATGAGTACAAGTGTTCTTACCCCCAAGATGCGCCAAAAGGTGTTTCACATCCATAAAATTTTGTTACAAATTCTATTTATTCATATTAATTAATATAGCGAAATATTTACATAACAAACAAGTCAGACAATAACACTCCACGTCCCACATCGTCATCACTATTATAATTCTAACCCTTAAGGGATATAATCTAATGACACGTTTCCACCTTCAAGTTATGAGAATTCAGTATCATAGGTTCTATAAATTACCTGAACTTAAAGTACTGAAGTTCCGAAACTCGTAATTGTAACTTCGCTCCGGGTCAATGGAGCTTGCTTTATATTATTCATAGTGATGTTCGCGTTCAATAAATAATGTATCGATTTATTTGTTATATCAAATTTGACGCGAACTATAAAACCTATTGTAACTCTACATATAAAGCGTGTGTGTTATTTTAATAAATATTTATAATTTTAAATGGATTATATCAGTTGTTCAGTTGTTAGACTGGTGGCAAGTGATCACCACCGGTTATAAACATTGGTACTATAAGAAATATCAACCACCGTCAATGCGCTGCCAGCCTTAGGAACTAAGATGTTAAGTTCGTAGGGTCTATACACTGGCTCTCACATTTTCAGCTGATCACAACAATACTAATATTATATATATATATATATATATATATATATATATATATATATATATATATATATATATATGTAGTAATACACTTGTTTATGATTGGGTTTAATCCACTAGTAAATTCGGTTCATATAAATAAAAATTACATTTTAAACAATAAAACCTCATTGGTCTAAAAAACGCAAATCTTGTTTGATAAAAAAAAAACAACAAACAAAATTGATTATTCGACATTTAAATCTTCAAGGGATAATCCGATCTCCGTAATCTTTAGGGAAATCGTGAATCTTTCCGGAGTTAGGGCAATGATAAAAAAAAAATGTATTTTAGATAATAACTTTTACGTAACGAAACGGTACAACTGTATTCAAGGTTTTTTTACCTTTGATATAACATTATAAAATTGAAGGAAGCTTTTCTTATCTTCAGAGTGAAATAAAAAACGTTAATTTTAATGTTTCTCATGATGGAATACTTATTCAATTTCTTCATCTTTTCGGTCTAGTATGGCAGACAGACAAATAAAAATCAATAGGTTTTTCTGTTTTTTTAAGATTGCCTTTCAATAGGGTCTTGAAAGGATGGGAATAGAGAGTAAACTTCTCTTTGCAGGTCCAGATAACGATCTCCTAACCACTTGGCGAGTCCTTGCTATGGCCAAAACTCGGTCAGGAGGCAAGGCATTATAGCTCTTTGTACAACACACTGTTGACATATCGTGTGTGAAATTTTAACGATACTTTATGTTGTAATTTGTATATACCTTACCTTAGTTTCGCAATATTAATTAATGTGTATTTAGATAGAGTATAGTTAGTAATCTTGTTTTAATCATTTATTTTGACAAAGAAATATTGTGAAACCGAACAACCAATCAGATTACTGCATGCGTGCATTCGCTTTTTTGTCATTTTGAATTACATGATATGTCAATTTTATACTGACCACTATGGTGAAAAAAAAGAAATATCAAGTAATAATTTATTCACAAAATAATTGCTGACCAAAGAGCGATAAAAAGGTAAATTTTTAAGCAATGTTAATCTTTATATTCATTTTTCAAATTAATTTGTAAACGTATTATAAAAATGCAAATAATAAAAATAATGTCCTCCAAACCGATTTCGACTAGCTAACAGTGCAGGAGATATTATAATGCACAAGTGTGTGCACAAACACAGTCCCTCTTTCCTAGCTCTCATAATCCGATGGGACGGCAATTCGACATGACCGGAAAGAATTCAGGCGCAGGACCAACGGCTTTACGTGCTTTCCGAGGCACGGGACTGCTACTGATAATTTTCTGACAGAAAAACCCAATAACTTTTTATGAGTCTGACCTAGGAATTGAATCCAGGACCTCCGGTTCTGCGGCCTTATATCAAGCCACTAGACCAACGAGGCAGTCAGAAAATGAAAACGCAAAACTGAACTACTGAAGCTATATAAGAGTTTAAATTAATTTTGTGTATTATAAAAGGTATGTTGGATGTGTATATTAATTAGTAATGTTTGCGTTAACCTAAAAAACAAATATTATCAATTGAATTTAATTTAAGCAATCAGTTCGAAATTGGAAGTGATAATTTTTTTTTTAATAAAATACGACTACGATATTAAAATTCACTTAAAATCGTCCGCATATGATGTCGTCATATTATTTACAAATAATGTATCCGAATGGAGCATTAAAATATCATTTGTACCAGTTACTGGTGAGCGAATTGACTATGTGCTTATAGTTTTTGGTTACGTGATAATAGATGGCGTTAGTAGTAAGTTAAATCACGCTATAGTTTGTAATATTTGAATTACATACAAGAAAGATAATTGTTTTGTATGATTGAATTCAGATAAGTCCTAACAGCTCATGTTAGGACTAGGGACGACAAATCCAGACCGGAATTGAATGTGAATTTTACCTCTCTAGACGACCCGTAAGCCATTGCGCATATGATCCTAAGATAATATTATAAACTTCAAAAAATTAACATTCAAATAACAAATGACATGAGGTATTTCGATGTACCTAAAGTTATGTTTTAAAAGCGTGACGTCAGTATAGCTAGACTTGAAGCGAACTTTACATGTTATTGGTAGTATGATAGTAATAATTAGTAATCAAAGTACCGAAACTGGCTACACGGGTGACGTTAGGTAGACTAAGTAAGAGAATTAAGTAAAAGCCAAGCAAAAGTGAATGACTTAAAGATTAAGCTGCGCTTCTTAGATTAATTTCTGTTGCTTGAACCAATTTTAAGTTTTTTTTTTTAATTTGACCGCAACTTCCCATTAAGAATCCCATGTGTCTTCTAAGCCAATAAGCACTAATTAGACCACATTTCATCGACATAAATGTACAACACTCATTCCGAAGGGCTTAACAGTTGAGTGTGACGCGGGTCACTCTTTACGACGTGTTATAAAAAGGTCATATATAAATCGTTATAGCATGTCGATAAAGATGCCCCTTTTAAAAGACTTCGAAGGAATATTTGACATATGTCTATATGTAATGTTATAAATCTGTACCACGATCGTATCTGTACATGAAATATGTATTCGTTTGATTTATAGTTGTAGAGTTGGGGACGTTATTATCAATATAAAGGCCGACTGCGCCGAAACGCCTTGTGAACGTGAAAGGTCACAAGTTCAATTCCTGAAATGCGTCACTGATTTCTTTCATTTGTGAAAGTATATATGATTTATCTCTTGCTGATATAAAAAAAAAAATAGTTTTCGGAAATCTGACCGCTGCTGGGAGAAGTTGTCACAAAGCGTTTGCAAAAGGTTTGAGAAGAATCAAAAAGTAACCTCGTCATAAAGACGCATATTTTAGTAAAAAATATATAGAGCCAGAAAAAAACCTAAATCTAAAATGTTAACGAGAGGTTTCATACAAGCCCGTTTGAAATTCTGGTTTTAAAACTTTACAATATTTAACTACAAATTTTACAACGTAGATTAAACATTTGATTAAAGTGGTAAATAGTAGGAAAGCGGGCATTGTATTATTCTTTAAAAAAAACTTTTCTTTTATTATGAATTATTTCAATAATAAAATCAACTTCGATGTTTCACGTCTACCGATTTTATAGACTTATTATTTTCTTACATCAATGAAACTACGTAACTAGAGTAATAAGAACGTACATCATAATAAGTACCAGTAAATATAATAAAAAAATCATCTAAAATAACTCCTAATCACAAGAAATAGGCTCACGTTATTGAAATTGTATGTTAGTGCAATCATTTATTAAAAAACGTTGTAATAGGTACATCATTATGTTATTTGCATTTGTTAAATATGTTCTTTTTAAATTAATGTTAATACGCTGTATACAGATAAAAGAGGAAAAAAAAATCATTGTCTATGAACATGAACTTTTAGGTGTTTGAACAAGACTGATAAATTTTATATTTTTTCACAAAAATTGATGTTGATAGAACCTGTGATTAATAGACTTCGAGACCCTTTGAAAGATTACCATGAACGTTGCCTCATATATTATGTATCTTTTCATAGAGAAGGTTTTTATAGTATCAATTTTTTTGTAATACGACGCTAGGTGACGCTTCAGAGTCAATAATTTTCAACCGATCGCTGTGACAGTTCTTATACTATGTGTATAGCTACAAACAGCAACATCTAGCGAGTTTTGATGGCTTTATATAAATATAACAACAAGATTTTGGGCGGGGCTTATTCCGCGTTTTAATGGGGCAGGTATTAGGTAAAGAAGAAAACGACTATATTGTTCCATGTAATAATATAAAACCGAGATAATGCTTGGACCCATTTGAGTACTTTCCTTCAGTTTTTCTTAAGAATACATTTAAAATTCTAAGAAAAAGTGTATAAAGTTTCAACTCTTAAAACAAAACACGAACGCGTAGAAAAAACGGGAAACGCGCTAATTTTAAATTTAAGAAAAAAAAATATAGCTGGAACTTATTAAGACTATATTTACTTTCCACAATTCGAAGTACTTATATACTTTAGCTGTTTTTATTTGTTCTGTAGGTAATTTGAGGCTTCAATCTACACTGATATTTATATGAGTAAGTCTATATGAGTAACTGTCTGATACGCTTAAATGGCTAAATCATAAAACAGATTTTGATGAAACTTAGTATGAAGTAAGCTTGAATTCAAAGGAAAAACTTTACTCTTTTATATCAAACTCCTTTCCCCTTATTTCGCGAGCGTAAACTAGTATATGTGAATACATCTAATTCAAACTATGATGGAATTACTCCGATGAATCACATTCAAGGAAATTATCTAATTTCCTTGTAACGTCAATTATTCAAACTCATTGAAGAAATGTTACGTCCTACCACCATTATTACGTCATTTCCTTTTAAAGGGTGCCTTAATGACAGTGGAATATGTTTTCCGTTAAGTTTTTCCTTTACGCGTTAATAGCGACGTAATCAATTTATCATAAGTAATATACGGATTAAATTTTCTTGCTTCATGGGAGTCAAATTCAATTTTCCTTATTCAATATAGAAGTCGAGGTGGTTTAGTGGTGAAACGCGTGACTTTTAGTGGATAATGTGCCAATTACTACCAATTCGTAAAAATACAAGGTATTTTACTTTATAAGAAAAAGTGAAAGAAACTCCACCGGTTTTTTTTAATAATACAAATATAGTGACGCTGCGGAGATTGTATGCTTAAACGCAATCGTATCCCGAAATGCAATTAGTCAAATTTATATCAAATGTATTTAAACTTAATGTATTAAAACTTTACTGGTGGTAGGGCTTTGTGCAAGCTCGTCTGGGTAGGTAACACCCACTCATCAGATATTCTACCACAAAACAGCAGTACTATCAAGTGTATTTTACAATATCAATTGTTGTGTTCCGGTTTGAAGGGTGAGTGACCCAGTGTAATTACAGGCACAAGGGACATAAAATCTTAGTTCCCAAGGTTGATGGCG
Source organism: Nymphalis io (assembly GCF_905147045.1). NCBI lineage: Eukaryota > Metazoa > Arthropoda > Insecta > Lepidoptera > Nymphalidae > Nymphalis > Nymphalis io. The sequence continues at coordinate 1,068,133 of NC_065912.1, forward strand.
CATTGGCTATGCAAGCGATGGTTGACATTTCTTACAATGCCAATGTCTAAGGGCGTTGGTGACCACTTATCATCAGGTGGCCCATATGCTCGTCCGCCTTCCTACTCTATAAAAAAAAACAAGAATCAATCCGTTATTATCATCAGCCCGTCTTCGTTCACGGTTGGGCTACCTGTTGGGAAGTGATCACCACCCCCATAGACATTAGCGCTGTAAGAAATATTGCCAATACGCCACTAACCTTGAAAACTAAGACGTTATGTCCCATGTGCCTCTAGTTACAATGGCTCGCTCACCCATCCAACTGGAACACAACAATACTACGTATTGCTGTTTGGCGTTAGAATATAATACCCAGATGGGTCTACACAAAGTCCTACCTCCAAGTTAAAGTCTAAAGACGTTCTCCCCTGGAAATAAATCAAACATAAGGTATTAAATAACAGTCTGTTCATTGCTCATCTAGTGACTACGACTTTGTAATGCGAGGAATACAAGGTTGAATCAACTTTGCTCTCTCAAGATTATTTCCTACCTGTCGTGAAGTTTTAAAAATAACAATACGATCCTCTTCACTCCTAGGTAGAGGCCAATAAATAGATGAAACTATTTTGGATTTTTATCGATTCAAACCCCCATAACAGCCTGTCCATCATCTCGACAACAACATAAAGGTGGCTATTTTTCACATTCACCCGTCACATTGTAAGGGTACTGAATTAGATTTGGCAACAAAGGAATGAATTAGGTAATGTTTGCGTACCCATTTTATTGTTGGAAAAAAAATTATCGTTATAGGCTTTTAGGGTAATGAATGGACGCTCTTAAAACCTTTTTAACCCTCGGAATTAAAATGTCATAACATAAATGCATGTTGAATTGAGTTGTCTTTTCAAATAATTGGGATCGATGATAATTTTCAAATAATTGGGATCGATGATAATTGCTTACTTGTATCAAACTAAAAATTTTCTGAGACCTATAAATAGTGCTGTTCTGGTTTTAAAGGTGATTATGCCTAGTAGGATGGTGAATATTTCTTACAATGGCAGTACTTGGTATTGTTGTGTTCCGGTTTGAAGGGTGAGTGAGCCAGTGTAATTGCGGGCACAAGGGACATAACATTTTAGTTCTCAAGGTTGGTGGCGCATTGGCGATGTAAGCAATGGTTAACATTTCTTACAATGCCAATGTCTATGGGCGTTTGGTGATCACTTACTATCAGGCGCCCATGTGCTTGTCCGCCTACCGATTCTATAAAAAATAAAAAAATTCTATGGGCGGTCACTTACCATCACGTCCACTGCGTATACTTGGGTGAAAGTTGTCCCTTTATTTTATTGATACATAAATATGTAAAAATCTTGCTTGCACTGATTAATAGTAAGTGCTAAACTATTAATTAGGATTAAAAACATAATCTCAGAAAAAGTTTCATTCGAAAAAGATTTTTTTAAATAATTTAAGTAACGTCTATTTTTAAGGAATAATTAATAAGTAATATTATTATCCGCTTCAATCATGCGTACCAATTGTTAAGAGTAGTAAAGACGACTGTCTTATGGAGTCAATATAGAATTGTGACTTTACGTCATTAGATGACATATCATAAAACTAATGACGCTCTAAATTAGATAACTTGTTCTATTCGTTTAGGAGAATTATAGCGTGAACGGCCCTTCGTGTCAGGAGCTCAAGCAAAAACGCAATACAAATGGATGTTCAAGAGAAAAATGGGCTTACCAACAAAAAAGTACCGTATTATATACAACTAAATCTAATATTGGTTAGAACATGTGAACCCAAAACGAAGATTGTGCCACCAGTTCCTCGAATTTTATTGTGCTTAATTTTTTATTTATAATTTATCTCGTGGTCGGTGGTGATTGAAAACATCATGAGAAAAGTTGCATGATAAGGATGAAAACCTAAGCGAAGTAAAAAAAAATTATTATAGGTACTTTGAATTAATGTAAATTATCATTAAAAAGAACTCTTTGTTTTGAATAAATATAATATGTTAAATTTTATTGTAGAGCATTAAAAAACACGTGAATTGATTAATTATTATTATTTATCAAATTTTTGATCATAAGATCAGATCATGCTTCAAATTATTTTTTGATAGAAAACAACATTTGTTATAACTGACTGGGCATAACTTGAAATTACTTTTGCATAATTAAAAATATCATTGATTTTTTATTTTGATGTGTAAATATATCTTAGCGTAGTCTGAGACGCATAGTAGAGACTGACAGAAACTTCGAGCGTCACACAAGTAAGCGTCAGATGACGTCAGTGTAAGATTTGTTATTGTAAGTGCGTTAAAATTGTGATATCGATATGAGCTTACATATTCACATTTTTTGAGTGTTATCAATTTAAAAATAGATAATAATGGCAAATCAAAATGTTGTTACTACTTTTAATACGTTCGAATCGAGTTTAATTAACAATGTCGATAAGGGCACAGGCGTTAGACCATTAATTTACTCCCAAAATAAACGTTTCTCCATTAGTCTTCAGGGTCATTTGTCTCTGTCCGTTTCTTACTGTGGTGGCTTGGCCCTTTTTATACTTTATAGTTTTAACTTGATTGCGTTCCCAGATATTCACAAGATACTAGCCTTCAGAGAGTGCTATCAATTTAAATATGCGATATTGATGGCTTCGTCTAACGTTTCCCCCAAAATACAAATTAAAGTAATTTCTTCGAGTAATACCAAACTGTTATGTATATCTAAAATTTCAATGACGTCATATATGTCTCTTATTTTTTGAAAGATTTATTACGGAATTATATATTAACGACCATGATAAAATGAATCAATATATTTATGACTAATTGCGTGATAAATTTGATGACCCAAAAATGATAGATCATTTATTATGCACCATGAACCACTCGTGAATCCACTTTTCATGCGTTATCTTTATGTAACATTTGTTTTCGTCCCCGGCTTTGTTCGATTGAGTTGTTAAGAAGTGAAGCATAATAAACAAATAAACTCACGGTCGCTTTTTTAATATTTCTGCTGAATAAATCATCAATTAGTTTTCTTATTGTATTTGATTTAAATTTAGAACGTCTGTTCAAATAATGGAACTCGTAATTTCGAAATTCTTCTCATATTTGTCAACCTCAGTCTCTTACTTATTGATTAAGAGACCAAAGAGAGCATTAGTGTCACATTCCCGTTTATACGTACGTTTATTAATAAGTCCGTATAAGTTTTCATGATTCAATCAGCGCTATAAGCCCTGTTCACTCAAAATGCGACTCTACTTCAATACATATAAAGACGGATTTGGTTCTAAATTACAAGTTACAAAGTTATTTTGAATACATAGCACAGATAACGAACTTCGGTGATTGACTTACTTTTGTTTTGTTTGTGTTAAAGTGACAAGTGAACAGCCTGAGTTTGTGATTGTTTAGGCTTAGGGTAGGGGGAGGATAATCTGCTGATGGAACATTCGATATTCTTTTTGTCTCGTTGTCCAAATTTGGGATGAGGAAGGGTATGGTATAAGAATAAGTTAATGTGCTGGTTGTATTGTGCCTGCAATATTCTGGCTCATTAGCCTTTCAAACTGGAACACAATAATACTAAGTTTTACTATTGCGTGGTATGGTGGTAAGGTAGGCTGTAATTCTCGAATAGTAAGTATTAATACATCACACACAACCTTACATACACGCACACACACACACACACACACATTTGTTTTGTAATAATAATAATCAATATTTATAACCATAATCAATATTTTCACTTTAATCTATCATTAACTGACTTGACTCGTATGTATGTATATATTTATATATGTTTGTTTCTTTGTATTTCCGCTATTTTCTCAAAAACTGTTTAACTTTTTCAAGGACGGTTGCAGTGTATAAATATATTAGGATCTAATAGGAAAAGGCGGTTCTTTTTTGTTTGAAAAAAAAAATTTTAATGAAATATCCTTCTGTCAAGAATAACAAATATTAGATTAAAATAAATTAAGTAACAAAGAAAGAAAAGTATGTGAAGATATGGGATGTTGTGTATATGTATAAAATAACTGTATTAACAATAATAATTGACCTTGAAAGGTTATACAATTTCCATCCCGTTCCAAGCCCAAGTAAACAGTACGCAAATTTAAATATTTACCATTTTACACTTCATACACACACCCAAACAAACAAAATACACATCTACGTGTACATAACACACACAAATATATATTTGTGTGTGTTATGTACCTTATCTTTAGTTAGTTCTATATGAACTAACTAAAGATTTATACTGATTAGAAGGTTTGTGTTTGTTAGGAATAAGGAAGAAAAGAGATAAAGTTTTTTTTTTAATATTCACTTTTTAAATTATCAAAGACCGCGAATGCTTAAAATATTTTTGGAAGAAATTTATGATAGCATTTCTGTGAACTCTAATATACCTTGGATTGACGCCAACGATATATATGGCTCGTGTCAAATCATCAACCTCTGCTCGCTTCTCATATATGCTGTGGTTTTACTCGACGCTCCAGCTAAAGAGGGTAATGAATTTACACTGTATAAGCCTTACCCTCAAATGCCTCAACCGAATTTAACACATCCGTTTTAGAGTGCCAAAGGTGTGTTACGTCACAAAGCTTTGAACTCTTTTGAGGTGTCAATATTGTACATTTTTCCAAGTATCGGAACGATTTTCGCATGCAGAAAAGCATGACATGTTTATGGCATGACATGTTTTATTTTTATCATCATTGAGTTTGTAAAACTTGTTTATTTTCTATGTCTGCGATAGCATTACCTTCTCGTTAAGAGAACTATGTACTAAATTCGATCATTTTGGAAAAAGTCAATTTTAACTTGTACTTGGTGGTGCGTACGCACTAGCGAGAAGTGCGAAGGAGGGTGACATCACCTTCGCACCCTTAAGAGACCTTGAAGTTTGATGGTAGAATATATGATAAGTGGAAGGTACTCAGATTGCACAAATTAAACAAAGTTTGTTATTGTTATTTATGTATTTTAGCGACAAGAAATCTAATCAACTGGAAGGCTAGCCTTCGTTATATCCTAAAGAATCTTATTAAGGTAAGTTGAGTCATTATGACGTCATAGCTTTTCACGTTTCCTGCTATAAAAGCGTTAATGTATTTTTTTATCAAGCAAAAGCTAAAAGAATAATCTAAGTTAATATTCGTAAAAAAATTATAGAATACAGTAGTATTAATAATAATAATAAATTATTACTGATAACATTTCACTGCTGGCTTTTGAGAAGAAGATTTGTAACTAATTCCACCACGCTTCAACGTTTTTTTTTTTTATATGCCCCGGGATGGCAAATGACTCTACTCCACCTGATGGTAAGTGGTAGTAGAGTCCAAACGCGACGACGGCCAGTACAGTCGGGAAGAATGTTCTGTACTAGCCGTCACCGCCTTGCCGGCCCGCAAGATGCCTCTTCACGCCTCGTTTGAAGGAACCCGGGTTGTAAGAGGAGGGGAACACGTGAGCTGGTAAGGAATTCCATTTTTTGGTAGTGCGACAAAGAAAAGAGTTGCCAAATTTCTTTGTGCGCGATGGATTTGATGTCACAGTTAGGCGGTGACATCGAGAACCAGCTCGCGTGGACTTAAGAAGGAAGGGGGAAGCAGGAATTAGAGAGAATAATTCCTCAGAGCACTCGCCGTGATACAGTCGATAAAAAGCACTCAATGCTGCTATATCGCGACGCAATTGTAAAGGTTCAAGGGTGTTTGTGACCTTGTCCAAGGCCTTCAGTAGGTACTTAGCGGAGCCATCCCAAAGGTGCGAGTAATATTCAACGCAAGACCGTACCTGTGTTTTGTATAACAGGCACAGTTGTTGTGGCGTGAAAAAACGCCGCACCTTGTTCAGAACTCCGAGTTTCCGTGAAGCTGTTTTTATAATAGCCTCGATGTAATCCCTTGGACTAAGGTCGCAGCGAACGTCCATCCCCAGCATGGCGATTTTGCTTTGTATCATCAGCGGTGTGCCACAGAGGGAGGGATGAGGGTAAAATGGTGACTATTTCGTGCGATGACAGTGGCAGATTTTCATCCTGTCCTATCCATTTCGTCTGGAAGGAACTACACCACTCATCACATACTCTATTCGCTAAATAGTAATACTTAGTATTGTTGCGTTCCGGTTTGAAGGATGAGCGAGACATAGTGACTAAAAGCATAACATCTTCGTTTTCAAGGTAATAGCGATATAAGGAATGGTTATTAATTCTTACATCGCCAATATCTATTGATGGTGGTGACCGCTTAACAGCAGGTGGCTATTTGCCCGTTCGCCTACCTTTAAGATAAAAAAGCCTTCGCATCTGAGATTAATTTATATCACGATTGATTTCGAACTCGCATTGTAGTAACGTGATAAAATAAGCTCGAAGACTTAGACATCAATTATAGGGTTTTTTCTAGCAGCCTTTCCCTTTATAATAGTAATTGCGCTACCTATGTCAGTGACATAGGACGTAATCGACTCAATAAAGTATAATTTATTTCGAGCGTAAAATCGAAGTGTACATGACATCTTAAGACGAAGGCAAGACTTACAAGAAGCACTCCTAGAATGGTACACTTTTAGTACACTTTTAGTACAAGTCTTAGTACTCGCTCCTGGTGATGTTGTCAGCAGAAATGAACAGCATGCTACATTCCAAGAATATAAAATAATTATATCAATCTACCATCGCATAATAAAAAGTTTGCTGTTATCCCGATGATTAGTTCATTAGTTAGCTAGAAAGTATCATGAGTTGAAGACTTTATGTCAAAATAATTCGTTGTTTTTATGGCCAAAAATATAGTCACGAAATAAAGCAAAACGATATTTTTGTTGTATAAGTATTGTTCCTTGTACCGTTAGAAAAACAATTAATACTTATATCGTCATTTTTTAAAGAAGCAACTTATGAATAATGCTTATTACTCCATAAAAGATTGTATAAATGTTGAAAAAGTGAAGTTCAATGATTATAATATATAGGATAAATTAATCATGCAATTCTATATAATTATATAAAATATATACTACTGAGTTTCTAGTCGGTTCTTCTTAATAGTATCTACATTCCAAACTGGTAGTAGCTTAGCATCCTTACTAATCCTTACTAACATTATAAATGCGAAAGTGAGTTTGTTTGTTTGTTACGTTTTAACGTCTTAACTTTTTAAGCGATCATCATGAAATTTAACTTGCACTTGATCAAGGGTACAAATACAGATATAGTATACCTAACACGTGAGCAAATCCACAGGCGGAAATTAATTTAATATCATTCTGTAAAATGACGATCAAAATTGGTCAAAAGAATAGTAAAAGTCTTACGACTTTGATTGATTTTGCGTTTGAACAATTAAATAACGAGTATGCACACGATCAATGTTACTTGTATTTTTTAATTTCATTAATTAATATATAAAATATTTTAAAAATAAATAAAAAATAAAATATTTTAAAAGCAAATGTGTTGAGCAATGGACTAAAATATGAATACTTAGCATATCTCATCCAGATAACACTGAGAGAGATTTTAGAAATATTATCTTGGTAGGTGGTATTACATACAAATATTTATAAGCTCCATACCTTCTCCTCAAAAAGGAAGAGGAGGCTTTAGCCCAGCCGTGGAACATTCACAGGCTGTTATTATATTTACAAACGAATAATATTAAGTATTAATAGTATTATTATAATTTTAAGATAATTATATTTATTTTATTAAAGAAACTATACGTTTATTTGACTCTAAATGTGGAACTGTTTCACGGACGTATACAAATGTGCATTAAAATAATTCGTCTCGATAACAAAAGGTGTAAAATAAGCCTAATTGATAACAAACGGAAGGGGTTTGCGTAATTAGCATGTGCACCTGCGTTCAGAGGGTCTGCAAGAATGTTCTCGCTAAATTATAAAGGATTTTGTGTTTAATGAGATAAGCATAGAGTTATATGTGTAAGGATTATGTATATAAAGCATTATGATAAATGGTATTAATAGCAGATGGCTTAGTGTCATCATATCCAAATAAATCAAATAGTAATTAATTTTACTAAATAGAAAAAGATTTTCATGTTCGATATGAAAAGGTATGATATCAACGAATGGAATAAGATTTAAACATTATCATTTTAATGGCAGAGAAAGTCTTAACTTAGGAGTAGAACATTTACTTTTTTTATTTATTTCATACTTGTTGCTCCGCAGATTTCACCCACGTTACACTCGTGCGCGCTTGAGTCGTATAGAGATCTTTTAATATTATTCAATCAATAACAACGTAAAAGTTTTAAAATCTAAAGTAGATAATATAAGCGCGTCTACGAAAAAAAAAAAACATTTATATATTAATATATATTATAACATTGATATATGATTATATATTAATATATAAATGTTTTTTTTGTAGTAGTTTTTGTTGTGTAAAGATAAAAAGAGACAGAGTGAATAGACAACCTTACAAGTAGTAAACAAATTACTTCGAACTTAGTTTTTCTTTTAAATTTAAACTTAGCTTAGTATTGACTATAATTTCTTTTGACTGTAGCCGTGATTAACTATTATCTTGTCATGTCATAATTTTTTATAAAATACATTTAACTTAATTTTTAATATAATTATATACATTATAACTACTGGTGGTAGGGCTTTGTGCAAGCTCGTCTGGGTAGGTACCACCCACTCATCAGATATTCTACCGCATAACAGCAGTACTTGATATTGTTGTGTTCCGGTTTGAAGGGTGACTAAGCCAGTGTCATTACAGGCACAAGGGACATAAAATCTTAGTAACCAAGGTTGATGGCGCATTGGCTATGTAAGCGATGGTTGACATTTCTTACAATGCCAATGTCTAAGGGCGTTGATAACCACTTACCATCAGGTGGCCCATATGCTCGTCCGCCGTCCTATTCTTTAAAAAAACCTGACTATTATTACTTTTGTTGGAAAATAATATCTTCCAGACCGATATCGGCCATGGCGGCCAATCTCAAGGAGAATAGCTAATTGCGCAGGAGATATTATAGTGCACAAGTGTGTGCGCAAACACAGGTGCACTATCTATTTCCTAACTCTGATAATCGGATGGGATGGCAATTCGACACGACCGGAAAGAGTTTAGGCGCAGGACCAACGTGTCGTCCGTGTTTTCCGAGGCACGAGAGTGTATACACTTCCAGCTTCCAGACTCCAGGCTGCTACTGAGAAATTTTTGACAAAAAACCCAATAAATTTTTATTGGACCGATCTGGGAAATAAACCCGGGATCTCCGGGTCTGCGGCCTTACATCAAGCCAATATACCAACGAGACAGTCATTATGTTGGATATTCTGAATAAATAAGCAAACGTTTCAGATAGACATAATTATTGTAATAAATAAAAAGCTATTAAGTAATCAAGCTAAATTAATCACCGTGTCGTGATTGGCTGACGAAGTTATTCTGTATCACACAATCATCCTATATTAAAATAAAGCACTGGTTAACCAGTCATATAAAAAATTAAAAGCAATTTAAAAATATGTCCTTTAATAAATACCGCTCCACTCTGAAGTGCAATTACCTCTGTTAGAATAATAAGCAGTCAATCTTAGTTAACCGAATAATAACGGTCATTCTTGAAGTAAACGCTATTTTAATAGTCAATTCATTTCGTTCTATTAAGGATGTAAATTTACGAGAAATCGTATACTAAACAACTGGTATGAGATTGTAACTACTTTGAAGAAACTTGATTTTTTTTTTTTTAAATAGAACACTAGTTATTGACTTTTATTTATAAGCTGAAACCTAAAAAAAATATTTATATATATTTACAAATATTGAAAGGTGAATACAGATTTTCATTCCGAATGTCATCCTCTGGAGTGATGACTTTAAAAAAAATATTTTAGGGTCTGTCTGTCTGTACTGTATTTTTTTGATAAAAAGAAGCCGATTTATATATTTTAACATCAGATATGCTGAATCCCAATTAACACACACACACACTTATAAGGTGAATTTTGAGAAACCTTTCTTAGTGCTCGCTTATATTATAAAATAAATTTCTGTGCAAAACTCCATCCTATTAGTCAGTCAGTCATTTTAAAATGTTACTAAGTATATAGTTAGGCAGACTAGCAAATAAGTCATTTGATGGTGAATGGTCATAGACATTAGCACATTAAAAAATGCACCCTCTACGTCGTCAATGTACTGCTAAGCTTGGAAATTGATATGTTTTGTCCCTTGTGCCTGTTATACAAAGTATTGATTGGGTGATACTATTCAGTTGAATGCCTCGTTGGTCTTTTTTTCACACTGGAAAAACGCATTACTCGTTTCCCCCACGGGAACAGTGGGTATGTGGGGCTCGCCGGTGTCCGAGGCGCCGAGTGCGCTCCGAACATCGGAATTCCCACTAAAAAACCAGCGGTACCCTTTTTCTCTTAACGAGGAGCCCCACGGGATCGCTTGTGCATGCTACCGTGAAAGCTTCGAGCACATTATTATTAGTATTATCATCCAGTTAGGCTTGCACAAGGCCCAGCCATCATAAGCTAATAGATAATTTCCTTAAGGAGTCCACGACTACCTAGTCGAATATACTTGTGCGTTCAAGCAAAATGTAAGCGACAAAGGATGACGTGAACGAGCAAGCAAGATCGGACTGACAAACTCGATAGCGACCAAATATCAATCGAACGATAGTGCATTTGTCTTGTTATACGAAGGTTTGTGTTTTAATATAATTAATTTAATTATAAGAATAACAAATACTTAAAACATAGAAATATAATTTTTTACACAAAAATATAAAATCGTTTTTATTGAAAATATTTATTTAAATTTGCTAAATAATATATTGAACGGGCTTTTATAATTTAACGTGTATAAAAAAAAAATTAAAGGATTTCTTCAGTTGAAGTCAAATCAAAATTATCATAAAATCTAGCTACCCATCCGGGCTTCGCACGGGTAATATAAGAGTGTACATAAATCGTTTTTTTGCAATACATATAACTCGATTGATTCACGCGGCGGACGCAAGTAAAGTCACCAGTGCTCATCATGTTTTCTGATATCTTTAACAATTATATTTCAGTCAGTTTACACGAAATCTTAATGCATTATACATCTACGTCCTCATGAGCTATTACGTTCATTAACGAAAACCGTATGGAAATCCGTTCAGGAGTTTTTGAGTTTATCGCGGTTATACAAACGTTATAGAGAGACGCGTGTGAAGACTTTGTTTTATAATGTGTATGTACTGACGTATTGTCATCAAAACTACATTAACGCGTAAATTTTCAATTCTGGAGGATAAGAGGAAGTTTTTCTAATTCAACTCGCAATATTTCATCTAAGCCAACTCCATTATAACATTGCAAATTAATAATTAAGTTTTTAATTGAATATACGTAATATACATACAATATCGTGGAGATATTATCCTTCAGCGCCGATTACGATTAATTATAAAGAAATATATATTTTAATCGGACTGTTAATTTAACTAACTATTATAAATTAAAAACTGCAATAATAATATTAATAAAATGACGACGATACTTAAATCAAGTAGCAGAAATGTATTTTAAAATTAAAAAATTAGCAGATGTAACCGAGTTTCGTACGCCTTCTTTTAATTAGCAAATGCAGTGGAAAATCTTAAAAATAAGCTTCAGAAAAATTTAGCCGCTAAGAAGCAGTGACGTGGCGTTTGTAATAGTGAGATAAAAATCTCGAAATGTAAGTCAAGGTAAACGCTTCATTTAGTTTTGCTCTTAAATTAACTTTTTAAAATAATTATTTAATTTATCTAACGACTTTTAATTATTGCGTATTTATTAATCTATAGCCCCTCGGAATGCAACAATTCCAAATTTTGCTGTTTAGCGGAATATATGATGAGTGGTACCAACCCAGCTGAGCTTGCACATCTGCCACCAAGTAAATATACACCATAGACATTGGCGTTGTAAGAAATATTAAGGATTTCTTACATCGGAAAATTGCAACCAATCTTGGTAAATAAGAAGTTATTATTGCCTTTCATCGGCTCAACCACTTTTCAAACCGAAATGTAACAATACTAATTGCTGTTTAACGGTAGAAAAAATAATTGACGTACCCGCCCAGACGGGCACGTCAATTATGCACGAAGTCCTACCACGAAATAAATTTAAAAGTAAATAAAAGTGTATATCTTTTGACTCTTAACTTTTAATAAATATTCATTTCAAGAAAATGAATTAGGGTGTTAAATAAGTTAACTTTAAAATTGATTCTGAGAAATAGCTTCATGAATCATAGTTTGTAACAAAGGGCATAAGAACGGTAAAGTCTCTTTAGTTTGTAGTTTGACTTATTGCTTTAAAGCGTTCTTAATTATACTCATAATTTGTTTCACGTCGGCTTGTCGCTTCGGATTCTGTTGTTAAATGGAACCCTTTATTATGACTCTAACCCAAATATATAGTACACAAAGTAATATTTTAAAGTATGCTAATTATCCTTAATTCTAAGTTGGGCTAATAAATAAGTATTTATATATATATAACAGACAAACATTTAGGACATATAGGACAGACATTTGTGTGCATGAACATGTTTGTTTGCCCTGAGTCTGGGTGTAATTATCAATACTATTATTAAATTATATAATATATACATTACAAGTGTTTTTCGCCACAGAGAAGAGACAACGCACCAAAACTCTCTGCTGAGACACTTGAGCTCATGAGAAAACGACGAGAACTACCATCGTTTTTGTCAGATAAGGCCTTAAATCGAATAATAAAAACGCTGACGCGACGCGATCTCCGACGCTCCAATACCCGTGCCATCAAGGCTGCGATTGAGCAAAATCGGGGATCGAAAGTGTTCGCTCGCAAGTTTGGGAGGCCGCGTCTGACAAAACTTAAAACTGAAAATGGTGGGGTCGTTACCTCTAGGCCTGAGATTGTCGGAGAAGTAGAGAGGTTTTATGGGCAGTTGTTATCTTCAAGATCGGATTAACCCGTGGGAATCAGTATTGATGACCAGCGCGCCCCTCTTATGCGCCATTACTCCGAGGAGCTCCCGGTCGTTGACCAAGGAGAGATTAGAGCGGCTCTAGAACAGCTTAAAAACAACAAAGCTCCGGGAGATGACGGAATCACAACAGAGTTGCTTAAGGCAGGCGGGACTCCGGTCCTGAAAGAGCTAGTAAGCCTCTTTAATTCCGTCATCCAACACGGCAAGACCCCGGAAACGTGGAGCGGGAGTGAGGTGGTACTGTTTTTCAAGAAAGGTGATAAAACCCTCTTGAAAAACTACAGACCAATCTCCCTCCTGAGTCACGTGTATAAGCTGTTCTCAAGAGTCTTCACGAACCGTCTCGCCAGACGACTTGACGAGTTCCAGCCCCCAGAGCAAGCTTGCTTTCGATCAGGCTACAGCACCGTGGACCACATCCATACTGTTCGGCAGATTGTGCAGAAGACCGAAGAGTACAATCAGCCGCTGTGTATGACATTTGTGGACTACGAGAAAGCCTTCGACTCCATCGAAACCTGGGCAGTGTTCGACTCATTGCAGAGATGTCATATCAATTGGAGATATATCGTGGTACTGAGATGTCTGTACAACGCCGCTACAATGACTGTCCTCATCCAGGACTGTAAGACGAAGGCGATCCAACTGCGCAGAGGGGTGAGACAGGGGGATGTAATATCCCCGAAACTGTTCACCAACGCGTTGGAAGACGTTTTCAAAACGCTGGATTGGACTAGGTATGGAGTCAATGTAAACGGCGAGTACATCTCACACCTTCGATTTGCCGACGATATCGTCATCATAGCAGAGTCGCTGGAACTACTCACCGAGATGCTGCGTAGCCTAGGCGAGTCTTCTCGGTGTGTCGGTCTCGGTATAAACTTGGACAAGACCAAGGTCATGTTCAATAGGCATGTCGTGCCGGGACCGATATACGTCGAGGGGAAACCTCTCGAAGTTGTTAGTGAATATACCTACCTAGGACATATAATACAAGTCGGTAGGAACAACTTCGAGAAGGAAGCCAATCGAAGAATTCGCTTGGGATGGGCAGCATTTGGCAACCTTCGTCAAGTCCTCAAGTCGTCTATACCGCAATGTTTGAAGACGAAAGTTTTCAACCAATGCGTCTTACCTGCCATGACATACGGTGCCGAAACGTGGACACTAACTGCGGGACTAGTCCACAAATTCAAAGTCGCTCAGCGTGCTATGGAGCGAGCTATGCTCGGAGTATCTTTGAAGGATAAGATCAGAAATGAGATTATCCGGAAAAGAACCGGAGTCACCGACATAGCTTGCAAAATTAGCAGGCTGAAGTGGCAGTGGGCTGGTCACGTATGTCGTAGGACCGATGGCCGTTGGAGCAGACGAGTCCTAGAGTGGAGACCGCGAATCGGCAAGCGCAGCGTAGGGCGCCCTCCAGCCAGGTAGACCGACGACCTTAAGAAGGTGGCGGGCACCAACTGGATGCGGAAGGCGGAGGACAGGGAGCTTTGGCGCACCTTGGGAGAGGCCTATGTTCAGCAGTGGACAACGATTGGCTGTTGATTGATTGATTGATACATTACATAAATATATATATATATATATATATATATTTATATATATATATATATAATATGTATTATAAGTGCAAGACGCAGGGCAAACCGACATGTTCATGCACACAAATTTCTGTCCTAGGTGGGAATCGAACCCACAACTTTCGGTGTGAAAGGCAGCATGAAAGTATCTACCAACCACGCCAACCGGCCTGTCGGCCTTTTAGTTATAAGGCACAAGTTAAGCTCATAAAAACTTAGTGGTATATGCTCGAAACTGAACCTGCGATCTTCGATTAAGATTGACGTTTTTTATATTTTTACTGGAATATATTTTTTTTTTAAGAATCGCCTTTGATCGTTGCTCATCAGTAAGATGACAAACAGGGAAGTATAGATAAGGATGACGAAATTTTATATTTTATTTTGTGTAAAATAATAATAGAAATAGCAGTTCCATGTGTACTTGGATTTGTTTGTATTCGATATTAAATAAATCTACATTGTAATATTTGCGTAGCAATCGTATCTCGTAGCGGAATGTCGATCGTAGAGTTCGTAGCTGTGCTACGTGACAGTCATCGAAAGAAATATAGCTGCATCTATATAATTCTCTCATTTTCGACGCTATTTGAATAGACAATGTCTCTTGTTTGAATAGTAATATTGTGGTACATAATGTACACAAACTTAATAATATCCTGGGACATTATTCACACACGGCCATCTGATCCCAAATTAAGCAGAGCTTGTGCTATGGAAATCAGACAACTGATATACTACATATACTACT
Source organism: Nymphalis io (assembly GCF_905147045.1). Classification (NCBI taxonomy): domain Eukaryota; kingdom Metazoa; phylum Arthropoda; class Insecta; order Lepidoptera; family Nymphalidae; genus Nymphalis; species Nymphalis io. Next base: position 1,083,540 of record NC_065912.1, read on the forward strand.
TTTCTTTTGTAAATACATACTTAAATAGATAATTACACCCAGACTCAGGACAAACATATATTTTTATGCACACAAATGTCTGACCTGGGTGGAAATCGAACTCACAACCTTCGGCGTGAAAGGGAGATATCTACCAACCACGCCAAACGGCTCGTCATTATTAGCACTTGTTGTTTAATTTAGTCAATTTTAAATTAAGATCAAAGCTACTATAGGTTCGAAACGTAGATTCTTTCGATAAAAACAGGCAAGAAACTCATTATTTATTCTTTTCTAATTTAGACAGGTATTTTATTTAATTATATTTATCCTGTATGATCAATCTTTGCTTAAAGTCCTTACCTTTTTATCATCCATATATTTTATTGAGTAAGCCTTATTTATCAATGTTCTTCGACGTAAAATTTATATTTATTGATACCCTAAGTCTACAGGCAGTTGTTTTGTAAAGTATGCACACTTTATAAAGTGATAAGAAAAATAAACATAATGTTAATTTGAATAAACGAGATAAGGCACGTTTTTTTTCACCGAAAGATCTAAATTTTTTAGTAAAGAGTTAATAAAATTAACATGAAAATATAAATTTTAATTTAAGTGTTAAGTTAAAGTGGAAACGTTGGAGATTTACTGGTAGGGATTTGTGCAAGCTCGTCTGGGTACGTAAGTACGTAAGTGAGTGAGCCAGTGTAATTACAGGCACAAGGGGCATAACATCTAAGTCGGTGGCGCATTGGTGATGTAAGCGATGGTTAGCATTTCTTACAATGCCAATGTCTTTGAGCGTTTGGTGACCACTTACCATCAGGTGACCCATATGCTAGTCTTATACTATAAAAAAAGTTTTAGCCGATAATAAGGATTGATTTAACGTATCACGTCATCAGGTAAGTTGAACACGAATACTTTCGTTTCTAGGCATCAATTTTTGCAAGGTGAATATTGACGATAAGGGTTTTATTTGTATCCCTGTTCTGTCCTTTTGGTTGCCAATATAAGCTAAGTCTAATCCTTTTGGATCAAACCTAGTGTAATGTGTTTATTCTTTTATAAGTTATTTTTTTATTATTCTTACTTTTTATCGTTGTAATATTCTTCCTTAGCTGTGTATGTACAAATAAGGGCATTCAATGCTTTCAATAAAAAGAGAATGTCCATTATATATTATGGTAGATAATCGTCCCGCATTCGCACGGGTAAATAAGAAGCAAAATATATTTTGGATATGATTTCCGTTAAATTCGTCACACTGAGAGTCTACGTCGGGTAAAGAGTAACTGTGACAAAGAAGAATGACCAGAAATGTATGGACTTTGGTCCAAATGTCCACTACTAACGAGACCTATGTTGACTTATAGCCTACTAAACAGACACATATATATATGCGAAATACCACTCTTCACAAGATCTCCTGAACTATCCGCTTGATTGATTCGAAAAGAGAATAACCAAATGTGGTCCAAATATTTACCCGTAAGGAGACCTATGTTGACTTATAGTCCTCTAAACAGAGAGTAACTTGTAGTATGAATAAGAACAATAAGCTGTCAGTAAAGAGTGACTATATATATTAAACAAATGATAAATAAATGATTTGTTTATTTTACGAAAACTGAAAGCCTAATTATGTGCTTAATTGAAATTGGCCTTCGTCCCCCATTGACGCTGATAATTTACCTTCAATACGTTAACAACTGGAAAGCTGAAACATATTATATCTCTTAACAAAGCAAAGCTCTAATACCTTTATAATATTATACTACAAAAATATTTCTTCGTAAAATTATTCACAAAGCGATCAAGAGTTAAATCTAATCTCTAACTCTATGTAAAGTCGATGTATTTGCAGCTTATTGTGGTACTACAAGTTATTCCACGCCCACATGGGAGTTTAAAATGAAATACAAAATTCTTCGAAGTAAAATTCTTGTGAATTTTATCTTGAATCTCTTGTCTCAGAAAACGGAATTGTATTTTTTTTTAATAAATATTTTCAGTCGAAACTCAATTATTTTTATAATAATTTCTTGTAGAAAAGACTAATCATTTATTTATCATTAATTTTGTATAATTTTATTAATTATTTATTTAAGTGGTAAATTGAGCTATAATTAGTGCTACTTAAAGAAAAGGTTTTTGCCTCGCGAGGGTAATTTACGGGCTGTCGCTTCTAACGTCTATTAATAGTTTTAAATGAAATTATAAAGATACAAGTATATAGTAGATGACCGGTGATGACTCAGTGGATAGAAAACGAGAATCTTAATTGAAAATTGCGGGTTTGTTTCATTCACAAAATAGGTCACCTGATGGTAAGTGAGACATCGGCACTGCGAGAAACTGTTCCTTAGATAACTAATGCACGACCAACCTTGTTTTAAATGTAAGTAAGTTAGGTGCTTTATTAGTGTTTATAATTCATCTTATGCTCAGTAAGGGAATACATGACGAAACATGTATGTGCCGAATGAAATTCTACTATATGAGTACCTACCAACATGCATAAGCTGCAAGCCATCTCCTCAATAAGAGAAGATGCCTTCGCCTAGTGTCTAATCTCACTAAGCCTGAAGTAGAAAAAGAAAGCGCTCATTTGTGATAAATCTATTTACTTAATCGACAGTCAAGTCATTTATAAGGATAGCTTACTTAAAACGTGTAAAATTTAACCTTACATAAAAATTTAACTTTTTAAAATATATATGACGTCATAGTAAGCACTTATTTTTTATTAACTCACACTGGAACGAATCGAAAGTCAATATGGACTGTGAATATCAATACCATCTGCATAAACTTGTGATAGCAATAACGAATTGAATTGTTTTAAATCGTTTTTATGCATTGTATGTGTAAGGGACATATATTTGGAGGTATATGGCTTATATAATGATTTAAATTATAATAATATCCTGGGACATTTTCGTCACACGGCCATCTGATCCCGAATTAAACAGATCTTGTACTGTGGAAACCAGACAACTGATATGCTACATATACTACTTTTCTTTTGTAAATACATAGTTATTTGATCATACTATATGACTCAGGACAAACAGATATGTACATGCAAACAAATGTCTATCCTGGGTGGGAATCGAACCCACAACCTTCGGCGTGAAAGGCAGGTACCAATCATGCCAAACGGCTCGTCAACATATTTTAATTCGTCGTCTTCATTAATTATGAAAGGTAATCGAATCAAAATCAATTTGTTCTTTATTCAAGTGGATTTGTAAACGTATTTTTATATCGTCTTGTTACAGTATTAAAGAAATTCACTATTTATTCTATTAACTATTACAATTAAATATATTATTTATTCTGCATATAAATCAACGAATATTACTTCCACTTTTATTGATACACAAGTCTGATTTATCAATGCTTTTTCGATCGCCGATTTTTTTTTTAAATTATCGATTGTGCCGAGAAGAATTTAGAAGTTATTCTTTTCTAAAAATTAAATTAGGTATGTTGAGATAACTTTCTTTCAGCAGTTTGGTTTATCCTCACCTAAGACCATGGCTGAATGTGTATCTTAAATTAAAAATCAATTATTCAATGTAGAATCATTACACTTACTTATTGATATTTAAGGTAAAAACTATCACCTTACCAATTCGGATAATTCGAACTGAGAACATATAACGAGATATTTGCCACATATTTAAATTCAATTAGATATTTTGTTAACACTCATTGATACACACAAGTAAAAGACTTTTTTCGTCAATTGATTGATTGATTGAATAAATAACGATAAGACGCATATATATATATATATATATATATATATATATATATATATATATCAGCTTATCGCCGTCCACTACTGAACGAAAGAAATTAAAATAAATAAATTAAATCAACTCTCACGTGAATAATATCACTCTTATAAATAAATACAAAATATATAATATGTCTGAATTTAAACCGCGATCATCCTTTTTTATATAACCAGACGTTTTGACAAAATTGCACCTGTTCTGGTCACGGTTGATGTCAGATAGCATAATGAAAAGGGTATATTGTTATATGTTATAGCTAGGTAGACGGGCAGATGGCAAGTGGATACCGCCGCTTATAGACACTGGCCTCGTAAGAAATATTGATCATTCCAAATATCACCAATATGAGAACATCTAATGGAACTAAGGTGTTATGTCTTTTGTGCCTGTAGTTCACAATTTACCATTTAACAAATTTAAAAACTCTGATAAGTCATGTGAAACCCGAGATGTGGTCAGAACGTGTGAACCTTAACCGATAATCGTGGGTTCAAACCCGGGCAAGCGCCACTGAATTTTCATGTGCTTAATTTGTGTTCATAATTCATATCGTGCTTGACGGTGAAGGAAAACATCGCAAGGAAACCTACATGTGTCTAGTTTCATTTAAATTCTGCCACATGTGTATTTTAGCAACCCGCATTGGTGGTGGAATCAGCTCCAAATCTTCTCCTCATAAGGGAAAGGGGCCTTAGCAGTGGGACATTAACAGGCTGTCACTGTAGTTGTGTGTGTACTTGAGTCACAATTAGTCAATAAATATGTTTTGATCTAAGCTCGGGTTCCAATGAACTTAACCGATAACATGTTAATACCCACCATATTGTAAATCTTATTTATTTTAAAAGACCGTTTACTTCAGTTACAGTTTCTTCTCGTTTGGCTTCTTTCCGAATGGGAGGCAGAGTTAAATTAGTTACGATTAACTCTATCATAATGTATGAAATTGATAACAAACACCGCGAAAGCTTAAAGTGTAAAGTGTGAACACATTGATTATAAGTTATTTCAATTCGTATCCTAAAACAATAGATTTTAATAGCCTGCCAACACTATCAAGTTTTACTAAAAACTAATGGAAAATTATTACCTAAGCAAACAAAATACACAGTTCGCTTATGAAACGACTATTCATTATTATTCGTGTAACAATGGTCGGTTATAGATTTTATAAGCGTTTATAAATCGCTTCTATTATGATAAAGCTTGTCAGCAACTTTGTATATATTTAAATTTTATTACTAACTCGACTTTAATAACAGTGGTTGGCCTCTGCTTACACCGAATATTTCCCCGTTAATCAATACTGCTTTGTCTTGTTGTATTCCAGGGTTATCTGTGAATGAGCCATTGTAATTAAGGACACAATGTCATAACAACTCAATCAATTATGTAGTACTATATGTCTAATTCTCCAAGCTAACTAATACTTTATTTCGTCGTATCTTTTATTCATTACATTCTACTGAAATGTCAATTTGGTATCAACCTGTATAATGGCGCAGTTTGCGAACCCCGGGCGGGTCAATTAAAAGTTATTGGTTTTTCTATAAAATATATTTGACAAATACAATTGTATATTTAAACATATATTACTGGTGGTAGGGCTTTGTGCAAGCTCGTCTGGGTAGGTACCACCCACTCATCAGATATTCTACCGCAAAACAGCAGTACTTGATATTGTTGTGTTCCGGTTTGAAGGGTGAGTGAGCCAGTGTAATTACAGGCACAAGGGACATAAAATCTTAGTTCCCAAGGTTGGTGGCGCATTGGCTATAAGCGATGGTTGACATTTCTTACAATGCCAATGTCTAAGGGCGTTTGGTGACCACTTACCATCAGGTGGCCAATATGCTCGTCCACCTTCCTATTCTATAAAAAAAAAAAATATAATACAAATTTATGTGTTAGAATGACAACCATTTTTATTTGCATATTGTGTTGACTGACGTTCATAATATGCAAATTTTGTATATGTTAATAATAATGTATTGTGAAAAAACATAGCCTTACAAATAAAAATACAATTTTGATATTACTAACTAAAAAATAATAATAAATAAAAACAATTATAATATACTAAACTACTAGATACATGGCTTTGTGCTAGTCTAATTATAATTGATACACAAAAAATATTCTATTGACTTCCAAACTAGGCGATAAGCAACATAGCCCGTGTGCATGACCGTCTAGCGACATTACAACTTATAATTTACTGCCAATTTAGTAATTAATGTGTGTGCGTGTGTAAGAGTGTATATTAATTAACAAAGTAGTTTTTCTGTGTCAACATAATCCAGTGTCATCAACAATTTCTTAAATTTATTTTACAATCTCTTTGATTTAAGTTTCTCTTCTATATCTTTTTTTCTACAAAAATGAAGGTTTTTCCTACAAACTTCCATCCTTTTTATCTCTTAATCCTACCCTAGTGATAACTCATTGTGTAAAAGGAATCTGTATGGATTTTTTTATGGTTTTTTTTTTTTTTTTTTTTTTTTTTTTTTTTTTTTTTTTTTTTTTTATTATATCGCCGGGAGGGCAAATGACTCTACTCCACCTGATGGTAAGTGGTAGTAGAGTCCAAACGCGACGACGGCCAGTACAGACGGGAAAAACGTTCTGCACTAGCCGCCTTCGCCTTGCCGGCCCGCAAGATGCCTCTTCACGCCTCGTTTGAAGGAACCCGGGTTGTAAGAGGAGGGGAATACGTGAGCTGGTAAGGAATTCCATTTTTTGGAAGTGCGACAAAGAAAGGAGTTGCCAAATTTCTTTGTTCGCGATGGAATTGATGTCACAGTTAGGCGGTGACATCGAGAACCAGCTCGCGTGGACTTAAGAAGGAAGGGGGAAGCAGGAATTAGAGAGAATAATTCCTCAGAGCACTCGCCGTGATACAGTCGATAGAAAGCGCTCAGTGCTGCTATCTCACGACGCAATTGTAAAGGTTCAAGGGTGTTTGAGACCTTTACGTCGCCAATAATGCGTACGGCACGTCGCTGCAACCGGTCCAAGGCCTCAAGTAGGTACTTAGCGGAGCCATCCCAAAGGTGCGAGCAATATTCCACGCAAGACCGTACCTGTGTTTTGTACAGCAGGCACAGTTGTTGTGGCGTGAAAAAGCGCCGCACCTTGTTCAGAACTCCGAGTTTCCGTGAAGCTGTTTTTATAACAGCCTCGATGTAATCCCTTGGACTAAGGTCGCAGCGAACGTCAATCCCCAGCATGGCGATTTTGCTTTGCATCACCAGCGGAGTACCACAGAGGGAGGGAAGAGGGGAAAATGTTGACTTTTTCGCCGTGAGAGCGCATACCTGTGTTTTCTTGGCATTAAACTCAACAAGATTATCAGAGCCCCATTTGGCGATGAGATCTAATGTCCTATCGAGTTCAATGACAAGATTCTCCCGCCTCTCCTCAGTTTCCGCCCGCCCAGCCACTGCGCGTCCGTGGTATCCACCATGCACTGTACTATCATCTGCATAGCAATGTATGTTCCCAAGGGAGAGCATATCATTGATATGCAAAAGAAAGAGTGTGGGAGATAGCACAGATCCCTGGGGGACCCCAGCATTCACTACATAGAATTGTGAAGCGCAACCATCTACTAAAACACGAAGGCTACGCTTGTGTAGGAAGCTGGCAATCCAGGTGCATAGCTGAGCAGGCAGACCATATGCCGGTAGCTTGGAGAGAAGACTTCTGTGCCAGACCCTGTCGAAAGCCTTGGAGATATCGAGGCTGACAGCCAACGATTCTCCATGCTTGTCGATAGCTTCACCCCAGAGGTGTGTTACGTACGCTAGAAGATCACCTGTGGACCGTTTTGGTCGAAACCCGTACTGACGATCATTAATTAGACAGTGATCTTCTAGGTAATGGATCAGTTGGTTGTTTAAAATCCGTTCCATCACCTTACAAAGTACTGAGGTGATAGCTATTGGCCGATAATTTGCCGGGTCAGACCGATCCCCTTTTTTGGGAACCGCTTGCACATTGAGAAAGTTGGAACAGGCGCGTTAACACAGGAGACAGCTCCGCTGCGCACTTCTTCAGCACTATGGCTGGTATTCCATCGGGACCGCTAGCTTTCCGTACATCAAGTGATGAACTGTGCCAGCCTCAGTAGTTTGTGCTGTGTATTGGTATCACAGATAGTCACTCAATTATTCTTTTATATATAGATAACGGAATCTTCAGATTTTATGTGTTAATACAAAGAAGAAGGAAAACTAATATTAAACCCGGAGCGGTGCCTCCGTTTAGGCGTAAGCCAGTCACCTGCGGCCAAACCAGCACCACACGTATTGACTCGTCATTCCTGCGGATCCTGCTGGGGAGGAGGAGAGGGTGGCATGGGTACTGGGCAAGCCCGTGTTGCCATAAAGTCGCCAGGCCCAGGCGTAGCAGCATCCACGGAGAGGACACTTCGCTCACCTGTCTTGCAGGTGGAAAACAACACGGAGAGTGGCAGTCACCGGTTATAAGTCAGCACGAATAGGCGTAAGTGCGGACGCCAGGGGCCACTCTTGACAGTAGGAGGATCCATCGTAGATCCATTGATCAGTTACTGCCTGCTTTAAGTCGGGCAGCCCCCGATCAATAAGGTACTGATCCGCCTCAGCGTTAACTTGTTCCGCCTGGGTGAACGGAACACAAGCCTTACAGCTAGACGTTGACGCTGTGACATTAACCACCTGCTCAAAGGAACATAAATCCCAAAACCCACACCAACGCTGCTTACATGCGCTTTGCGACATGGAATGTCCGAACGATGAGGACAGGCTTCCCGAACACCTACGGAAGCTCCGATTGCGCCCAAGAACTGCGCAAAACTTACAGTATCGACGTGGAGCTTACAAGACTCAATATTGATATTGTAGCCTTACAAGAGACCAGAACTGAAGACGAAGGGTCTTTGCGTGAAGCTAACTACACTTTTTACTGGAAGGGCAAGAGTTCCTTGGAAACACGAGAGCATGGTGTAGGTTTCGCGGTTCGAAACCATCTCATCAACGCCATAGAAACACCTGTAGGCGTTTCCGAGCGAATTATGGTCTTGCGTCTAAACACAAAAAGCGGCTTTGTCACGCTAATTTCCGCTTACGCACCGACGCTTAGTTCAAAACCCGAGACCAAGGATCAATTCTACGGCCAGCTCGATGAGACAGTGCGCAGGGTAAATCCAACTGACAGACTGCATATTTTGGGTGACTTTAATGCCCGCGTCGGTCAGGGCACATCAGCCTGGCCTGAATGCCTCGGTGCACACGGCATAGGGAAGCTTAACGACAACGGACAACGACTGTTGGAGTTTTGCTCAAAGCACCAGCTGTGTGTTACCAACACCTTTTTTAAAGGCAAAATGATACGGAAAGTCTCGTGGATGCACCCTCGATCTAAACACTGGCACCAATTAGACCTTGCTCTTACAAGAAGGAGGGATCTACGGGAAACGCTCCACACGCGGGCGTTTCACAGTGCCGATTGTGACACCGATCACAGCCTCGTTGCTACTAAAGTCCGACTTGTCCCTAGAAGAGTCCATTCTTCCAAGCCACCCGGTCGTAAAAATTATAAATCTTTTCAAGACTCGTGACATGGAAGTAGTGGAGTCATTTGGGGAACTCGTCCGCGAAGAAGTTGCAACTTGGGATAGTACGGTATCAGCGCGAGTCGAATGGGAAAAAGTCAAGTCTCTTCTCACTGACACTGCAGGCAAGATTTTTGGCTATCAAAAGGCAAAATCTTACGACTGGTTTCAAGAAAACGAGGAGCACTTACTTCCCTTGATTGACTCGAAACGCCAAGCCGCTTTAAATTTTCGCCTTAACCCTTGCGATGCGACGCGTAAAGATCTCACGAAGGCAAAAGCCTCACTCCAGCGTAGCACGCGCTTCTTTGTAAATGCGTATTGGACAGAGCTTTGCCAAAGCATCCAAGCGTGCGCAAACGCGGGGGATATTGGCGGGGTGTACGCGGGCATCAAAAGAGCTCTTGGACCTACTCCAAAAAAGACGGCACCTCTCAAGGAAACCGACGGTTCTGTTATAACAGACAGCACCCGTCAGATGGCAAGATGGGTAGAATACTACAAGGGGCTCTACTCGTGCCCAGTGGATATTCAGCCAGAAGCAATGGAGCTTGTCCCGAATCTGGCAACTTGGCACGAGCTAGACGTTGCACCCACAGTAGAGGAACTTTATCTGGCCGTCAAGAAGCTCAAATGCGGAAAGAGCCCCGGAAAAGACGATGTTGTCACCGAAGTCGTCAAGCTTGAGTGCCTCTTGCCCATCCTTCATAACCACCTGGCTAAGTGCTGGGAAGAAAACTACGTCCCTCAGGATATGCGAGATGCTAACATCGTCACTCTTTATAAAGGCAAAGGCGATCGTGGCGACTGCAACTGTTACCGCGGTATATCTCTTCTTAGCATCGTCGGTAAAGCCTTTGCCAGGGCCATTTTAGGCAAACTACAAAGGCTCGCCGACCGCGTATACCCTGAAGCACAATGTGGTTTTAGGTCCCAACGGTCAACTGTCGACATGATATTTTCACTCAGACAGCTACTAGAAAAGTGTAGGGAGCAACATACCCCCCTAGTCATTGCATTTGTAGACCTAAATAAGGCTTTTGACTCCGTGAGCAGAGAGGGGTTGTACTCGGTTCTTGTCAGAATTGGATGCCCCCCAAAACTCCTAAGGATAGTGCAATCGTTCCACGAAGGTATGGAAGTCACCGTCCTGCACAATGGCAACGCATCCACGCCATTCGACGTACGCCGTGGCGTTCGTCAAGGTTGTGCACTGGCCCCCACCTTGTTCGGAATATTCTTCTCGGTGCTTCTGAAGGTTGCTTTTGGAGATGAACAGCAAGGCGTCCACTTACACACGCGAACCGATGGTAGGCTGTACAACATCTCAATGCTCAAGTCCAAACGCTACAGGGAGGACCTATTTGTAGATAGTCTCCTCTTCGCTGACGACGCTGCCTTCGTTGCTCATGACCAAGCTCAACTCCAGAGTCTAATGGACAAATTTGCCAGAGCGTGCGACCTCTTCTCAATGTCGATAAACTGCAAGAAGACCGTTATTTTAGCGCAAGGATGTTTAGAGCAACCAGTCATCTTGCTTAACGGCGCACCTTTACAGGTGGTTAACAAATTTTGCTACCTTGGGTCGCATTTGTCAAGCAATCTCTCGCTTGATGCAGAGATCGACTTCCGCATCGGCAAAGCAGCCTCTATGTTCGGGAGGCTCTGTTCAAGGGCTTGGGATAACAGACACCTTACGGTAAAAACGAAAATGCTTGTTTACCAATCATGTGTCCTAAGCACACTCTTGTATGGAGCAGAAACGTGGACAACGTACGCAAAACAAGAACGCCGACTAAACACATTTCACTTGCGCTGTCTTCGGAACATTCTGGGCATCACATGGCAGGATCGCGTGACAAACGAGTCTGTTCTAGGCAAGGCACAGCTGCCTAGCATCATGGCCATTCTCAAAAAAAAAACGGTTACGGTGGCTGGGACACGTGCATCGAATGGAGCAGACCCGTCTTCCAAGGCAAATACTACTGGGAGAGGTTGTGGATGCAAAGAGGTCTGTTGGGCGGCTTATGCTCCGTTACAAAGATTGCGCTAAGCGTGATATGATTGCGTTTAACATCCCTAGCAATCGATGGGAGGAACTGGCAGAGGACCGTGCCAAGTGGCGACGCCTTATTTACGAAGGTCAATCAAAGCATGACAATGACTGGTTTAAACTACTAAAAGAAAAACGCACTAGGCGTTATGAGCGGGCTTCAAACCCCCGCCCATCTGGGGGCGCATACACTTGTCGGAAGTGCGGCCAGGGGATCCTCTCTCGCATTGGTCTTTTCAGTCATGAACGCAAGTGCCTTCGCGATGCCACTTAAATCATCTGTCAAAGATGCAGAGGCCTATATATATATGTGTTAATTATCTTAATTCATGATCTCTCGTATCATGTATGGAGATTATTGTAATTGCTCAAATTAATATGTTATCAAGACGGGGCGAGGACTCCTTTATTAGTAAGATTTTGATAATTAGTGTAATTAAGTTGAAAGAAAAGATGGCAAAATTGGGAAACTCACCGGAAAATGTATATGTTATTCGATCTTTGCTGATTGTGTGCGAAGTGATACGACTTTAGTGTTTTTTTTTTATTCTATTGAATATTTATCATTCGTAAAAGCAGGATACTTTGACAAAGGGTCAATTTTTCAAGGAGTAGATTGAAACGGCGCAAACTCGTTCTAGCAGTTGAAAAATTACATAATAAAATTTATGAAGTGACTTCAAAACGATTTGCACGAACTTTTTTCACTTGGTGGTAGGGCTTTGTGCAAGCCTGTCTAGGTAAGTATCATCCATTCGTCAGATATTCCACCTCTAAACAGCAATATTTAAATAGAATTGTTGCGTTCCGGTTTGAAGGGTGAGTGAGCCAGTGTAACTATAGTCACATGGGTCATAATATCTCAATTCTTAAGATTGATGGCGCATTGGCGATGTAAGGAATGGTTACCACTTAATATCAGGTGGCCCAACCCACGATCGTATATTCAATAAGCTTTTAAGTAAATATTAATTGTCATAGTTGAAATTACAATTATCTATCGATAAATTTACGCTTATGGTTTGTCAAAATACCAATTTAATTTTGTCTCACCACATTCAATCGGATAGTTAGCTGAGGGAACTTTGACAATCGATTTAATTTCGATGGGACGAAATTTTCATTTGGACGAATTGTAATTAGAATTTCTGGCCTAATCACGCTTCACCAGCCTTAAATAGACGATCGAAAGCGATCCTGATTCCTGATGTCAGATTTGAGATGCAATTACCGATTGCTATAAATCTGCGACTGTGACGTCAGCTTACTCTCGTTATCATTGTAATACTTCGTCTTAATTCTGATGCATTGAAATGTATAAAACTTCTCAAAATTACTTTTCAGGAACCAAATAGTTAAAATTTTAATTAAGGTTGTGCAGTTTACTTTCTGCTAACAACTTTTAATAAGAGTTTTTATGAAGGGTTGTGCGCAAAAGCACAAAAGATTTTTCCAGAAATTGTGACGTACATACTTTTAATACAAGGAACAAGCATAAAATTGTAACTTTTATTACCCGCTTACAAGGGGATAGTAATTTTTTTGTGGGACAATAGCTTTTACAGTCCAGAAAACGATTAATTTTTTTTTACTTGAATAAATTAATCGTATTTGCGTTCTAAAGTATATAACAAGATTTTTAAAATATTTTCAAAATTTTATTTTTAAAACGTTACATGTACATATTTTTCACTATTAAAATAAAACATTCAAATTGTATAGCCTTGATAGCCTAAAAGTCTGACAGATGATCGTTAAACAACTCCGTATATTTGTAATAAACTAACTGGTCGGTTTCAGTTGAGTTATTTTAATAAATTTTAAGAAATCAAGAAGATGAAATTCTAGCTTCTCACAGCAACAGTCTAATATTTAAAGCAGTTGAAACTGCGGACCACTCTTACTTATATACTAATATTTTATAATAAAACGTTCTGGTAAAAGGTTTATGCATATTGCTTAGAGGATTTATCAGTAATTACAAAACAAAGCTTTATTTATTAGTACAGATTAAGCACCAACAACTCACTTATGACTTTATATCATCTTCTTAGCAAGTAACGTTTCTTTTTTAAACGTTTCAAGTGAAAACATTGTACTCAAATACGACCTTGAAATACTCCCACTGTGCCTTATATTATGTAAATTTTAGTAACGTAAATATACGCCAATAAACGCTAATAACAATACAATATTGCTTAAATCAAGAAAACAATTACATCTTAACCAGATAAATATCCATTGTGCGAAAACATCTTTTCATTAAAAGGATCACAAAAAGTTATGGTGGTGACACCATTGAAACGTTCCTAATTCCCTTAGCGGCCTTAACGCGGCATTTTCATAGCTTTGGAAAATTGTTTTCCACAGATTGGTGGGACTATACGAATTTATTTTTAGTATGACTCTTTATGCGACATCTAAGCGTTGTTTATTTGTGTGAAAGGGATGGAAAAGGTTTTTATAGTGTGAGTTAATGTTATAAGCTTCTGTTTGAAAGTGTGAGTTTCATTTGTGTACACTTCGAGTTTTGTATTAATGTATTATATATTACATAAAATTAATTATTATGTTATGAAACGGCATAGAAAATAATAAAGGAAATAGTTTTATTTCGTTATTTATGAGGAAAAGTAATCAAAAAGACGTTTTTTTCGAAATGTATGATTTTTGCATCTAAAATAGTTTAGATGCCAACTACTTGCCTTGCTGCCGTTTGTTAGCGATTTGCTCTGTTTTAGAGTTTTATCGTATATGATACCTTAACGAAGTTAATCTTCATCGAAGAACACAGGTTCTAACCAGCGCAAGCACCTCTGAATTTGCATGTGCTTATAATTGATCTCGTGCTCGGCGGTGAAGGACAGCATTATTAGGTAATGTCGGATGAAATTCTGCCATACGTGAATCAACCAGCATTGAAGCAGCGTAGTGGAATAGACTCGTAACTATCTTCTCAAAAGTAAAGGAATCTTTAGACCAGCAGTGGGACGTATACGGGCTCTTACTTTTTATTTAATTACTAATAACTTCAGTCTCAGATTTTGTATTTAAATAAATAGATTTTTTTATTCATCCAATATAGCTGTATCAACCCGAAAGCTTCTGACCGAATAAAATTACTTAAACTGATACAAACCTTCATAAGGAATTGAGATAAAGGGCAATTGAAGGCAAACCAGGTCTCTAGGGATTATGCCCTAATTTAAAATAAGGCACTGAAGGTCTGGATCGAATGCCTCAATTCGTTCGTTTGATGTGACCTCGGGGAGTGCGATTTGCGGTTTCAAAGAATAAATTTTAGATGTTGCGTCAGTGGAATTAGTTGGTCTTAATTTGGTTTCTATGTAAGTGCTAATTAGGTTTTTTGTATGCGTTTACGCATGAGTGTGTATTAGTGTTTGTGTACGTATTAGTGTGTTAGATCAACGTGGTGTGTTTCATCTGAATGATTCACCAAATAAGACTAGATTGACAATTAACTTCGAACAAGTTTCCTTGCTTTGACGATTAGAGTTGGTTTATAAAAAGTTCATCGTTTTTTTGTTTATTGTCTTCATAGTACACATGTGAATAATAATGATACACAGAAAATACTTAATGCTATTTTAGATTATATATGTTCAAAGGCGGACTTATCCCAAACAGGGATAGTCCGCCTTTCCAGTCCAGTCAACCTTCAAGCAGTGGATGGAATTAATTGCTTCCAATTTAAGAGATAAACGTATGTGTAAAATAAATATAAAATATATACTTATAAAATACGATCCTTTCGTTTTATAACTCTAAAAAATAGCATAAATTTTTAAAGAGTGTTTTATCTTTTATATTTTAAGGGGTCTTTTATATATTTTAGGTATTTATATAAATCAGTAGAACCGTTATTAACTACTTCCGTATCTAGTAAAGAGTGGAGTTACATATTAAACGTTAATTTTATAGTACTTTTTTTATAATTTTGGGGAAGCCCTCATGGATTCCCCTTTAAACCAGATGATGATGATAGAAAGTTATGTCGGACTCTTACCAACTAAAATCACCACGGCCAGTCTTCGCTCCGCAGGGGCCGAGGTTACGGGCACACTTGCGTATTCATCCGCGACTACGCCAGCGGTTGTTCAATTAAAGAACCCTTCATTGACGAAAACTCCCATTATTATTATTTTTAAATTTTAAAGTCGTTACTAGCTACCTAGTCGTTCATTTAAGTGAGCCGAGTTGGCCCAGTGGTAATAACGCGTGAATCTTAACCGATGATCGTGGGTTCAAACCCGGGCAAGCATCATTGAATTTACATGTGCTTAATTTGTATTTATAATTCATCTCGTGCTTTACGGTGAAGGAAAACATCATGAGGAAACCTGCATGTGTATAATTTCACTGAAATTCTGCCACATGTGTGCCACACGTCTGCCACTAACCCGCATTGGAGCAGCGTGGTGGATTTGAAGTGACGTGAAGACATTTGTGTGCATGAACTATATAAGTATGCATTTACAAAGGAAAAATAGTATATGTAGTATATCAGTTGTCTGGTTTCCATAGTACAAGCTCTGCTTAGTTTGGGATCAGATGGCCGTGTGTGAATAATGTCCCAAGATATTATTATTATTATTTGTTGGGTATTTTGTTTTTAAAATAGGTAAGAGGACTATCAAATACGTCATCTGATGGTAAGTCATCACCGACACCCACATCGGTATTGTAAGATATTTTAATCAATGCCTCATATAGACAATGCGCATTTGAAATTAAGATGTTATATCCCTTGTGCCTGAAATAGCACTGGCTCAGTAATGCTGATTACCTACACTAGGCGGACGTGCACTAAGTCCTGCCATCAAGTATATGTATATATGGGTGGGGGTGTTCTTTTTATATAGGTTTTTTTTGTATAGGTGTTTTTTGTATAGGTAGGCGGACAAGCATTTGGACGACCTGATGGTAGTAGATATAGACATTTACATCGTAATAAATGTTAACCATCGCTTACATCGCCAATGCGCCACCAACCTTGGGAACTAAGATGTTGTCATATGTTATGTGCCATGTATTTACACTGGCTCACTCACCCTTCGAACCGAAACACAACAATACCAAGTACTGCTTTTTTACGGTAGAATATCTGATGAGTTGGTGGTACCTACCCAGACAAGCTTGCACAAAGCCCTACCACAACTACATCAAAATTCAATTCAATAATAAAAAATAAACTGATTATTATAACAATATTTATTTCCAATTTTTACACAAAAATGATTTTGCATCAATCATCATCATATTCAGCCCACATGAATCCACTGCTGGACATAGGCCTCCTCACAGGCGCGCCAGTTCTCCCGGTCCTGCTAGTCGCATCCATTGAGCACCCGCCATCTTCCTAAAATCGTCTGATCATCGGGTGGGTGGTCTGCCCACTGGTCTTTTTGCTTCTCTAGGCCACCACTCCGTGACGACTTTAGTCCACCTTCCGTCTTCTCGTCTAGCCAAGTGTCCATCCCATCTCCACTTAGATATTATCGCTGACCACCTGTACGGTGTCCTTACCTACGATTATGTTAGGTTCACGTATGTGGCGATTAGTCATGACTTTGGTCTTGGACATGTTCATCCTCAGACCGATCCTCAGTGAAACTTCTTGCAGATCTGCTAGCATAAGTTGAAGTTCTTTGGTGCTCTTCGCGATAAGAATCAAGTCGTCCGCGAACCTAAGGTGCGTCATGCGTGTTCCGTTTATATTGATACCTCTTTCCCTCCAATCCAGCGTCTTCAACAGATCTTCTAAGACGGTTTTGAAGAGTTTCGGCAAGAGGTTATCACCTTATCGGACCCCTCTGTCAACAGACACGAGGTTGGTGTTTTTGTGCATGCGCACCTGCATAGTCGCGAATTTGTACAGCTCTCGGAAGATATCTACTTATCGCTTGTCAATACAGCAGCGATGGAGAGATTGAAACACTTTCGACACTGAAACTGTCGAAAGCCTTCTCGTAAACAACGAAAGCAAAGCACAGGGGTCGGTTATACTCATTGCAATTCTCCATTAGCTGCTTGACAGTATGGATGTGGTCCATAGTTGAGTATCCACCCCGGAAGCCAGCTTGCTCGATAGGTTGGTATTCGTCGAGGGTGTTAGCGAGTCGGTGGCATAGGACTTTAGCGAACAGTTTGTAGACCTGAGAGAGAAGGCTTATTGGACGGTAGTTTGTCAGTTTTGTTTAGTCGCCTTTCTTATAAAGTATCGTGACAGTCGCATTCTTCCATTGACCGGGTGTAGAACCCTGTAGGATAATTTCGTTAAAAAGTTTTACAAGAAATTCAAATATAGGTTTTCCACCTGCCTGCAACATTTTGACATGCACCCCGACCTCACCAGAGGCTTTAGATTTTTTCATTTTGCTTAGAATGCTCTAAGTTCTACTTCGTCTAGTGTTATATGAGGTAATTCGCCTTTTTCGATTCGCTCTACTGGCGTTGTCCTGGGGTCCGTCGCATCTTGTATCGATTGCAGTATTTTTGAGGTATACAGGTCCCTGTAAAACTCTTCGACGATCTTAATAATTTGGTCACGATCAGACACAATATTGCCGGCATGATCCGTCAGCTTGTTTATTTCCCTCATGCCCAAGCTAAGTTTTTTTCTATAAACTTTCGGTCCCCTATTGTCTTGGATGATTTTTGTTCTGGTGTTATAATTTCTTAAGTCATTACGGATTGCCTGCTTTATAGCCTTAATAATCTCCCTCTGATCTTATGTTATACAAGTCTTCAATTCCCTTCTTTGGGATAGGAGACAGAGCGTATGAGATGTTAATTTCGCCTCTTTATTCCCCCTATGTGTCTCTTCGTGGTCTCCGTCAGTACTGTGCACAGCAAGTCCTTCAATGAGTCGACATTTCGGTTTTCTTCTATATAAGCCCTTCGAAAGAGTTTTTGAGTTCCAGTTGAAACTCATTTTGTAAGAGTTTGTAACTATCCCTACCATATTTTGAGCTAGATGTTTTAAGCAGTTTGGCTCTTTCTTTGGGAAGGTTATACCTGAACGTGGCTCTCACTAGAAGATGGTCGCTATTAGTTTTAAAGCGACTTAAAACGGTTACGTCTGTTATATTTGACTTTAGCGAGCTAATTATGTAGTCGATCTCATTTCTCGTCCGGCCATCCAGGCTAGCCCAAGTCCATTTCCTTGAATGACGCTTTTTGAAAAAGGTATTCATTGCGTATATATGATGTTGCTCAAGGAAATTTACTAAATTTGCCCCCGCGGATTACGACTACCTAGCCTAAACTGTCCTACCGACGTTTCGTTTTTTACTTGAGGTCCTATTTTCGAGTTAAAGTCACCCATTACTATGGTATAATAGCAGGCATTTTCCTGACGCGCTCTCTTTATGTCCTCGTAGAAGGCCTCTACTTCTTCATCGATGTGGTCGCAAGTAGGAGCGTATGATTGTATGATCTTGATGGCATACCTTTTATTTAGTCTCAAATTAAGATAACAAACTCGTGTTGATACACTTGTTACGTTCTGAACATATGAGAAAAGCCTTCTATGTATTAAGAATCCTACACCACCATAAGAAGTGTCTTCGTGGCCTCTGTGGTAAAATAGATGACCACTAGATAAGCGTATAAGATCCTCTCCTTGTCTTCTTACCTCAGCCGAAGGATCACATCCCATTTTATACATTGAACTTCCTCTAGGAGTTCATAAAGCCTTTCGTCAGCATTCAAAGTCCGAGTATTGTAAGTAGCCAGGGTCATTGTATGGCAGCCGGGTCTCTTCCGGAGATTCTTTGCACACTCCACTCCGCCGGAACCGTAGCCGCTGCCGTAACTAGGAATAGCGGGGCTGCTGGGGACTGAGGGCCGTGGTACTGGTGCGCTATTCATTTTGAGGTGTTTTTAGCCTTAAAACGCCACGCTGGCCAGGCGGTTTGTCGAGTCTTCCTATAACGTTGGCCTGTTCCTCACCAGCTCCTTCCACCAAGAGTGAAGCTGGTGAGCAGCAGTTACCGGGAGGGACCACTGGGAGGTGTGACTCGGAATTGCATCAATAAATGAAAGGTATAAATATCTAAAAGTTTTGCTAAATCTTTATTAAGCATCCATAATAAAAGCACACACAGAGAAATTATTTTCTTTTTGATTGCATAAAATCAAAGTTACAATATATTTTATTGAAGAAGTTTTAACGAAAAGTTTTTAAAGGTCATTTACAAGATCAAATTAATACATATTTTATAGATGAAGTTTAGAATGTGTTATTGCTGACTATGAGATGAATCTTATAATAAACTTATTGTACTTAAATAAATATATATACATATATGTATTATAATAATGTCCTCCAGACCGATTTCGGCCACGGTGGCCAATCTTAAGAGAGATTAGCCAACAACGCAGGAGATATTATAGTGCACAAGTGTGTGTGCAAACAAAGGTGCACTCGATGGGATGGCTATCCGACACGACCGGAAAGAGTTCAGGCGCAGGACCCGTTGGTCCTGCGCCTGAACTCTTTCCGGTCCGGCTTTACGTGCTTTCCGAGGCACGGGAATGTACAGACTTCCAACTTCCAGACTCCGGGCTACTACTGAGAATTTTCTGACAGAAAAACCCAATAATTTTTTATTGGCCTGACCTGGGAATTGAACCCAGGACCTCCGGGTATGCGGACTTTCATCAAGCCACTATTAGTATTAGTACTAGTATTATATATCATTTATAGATATCATTCACGTATCTCATATGTTATATTAATATTTAAATTATAAGCAGTTCTAGCAGTTCTGAATCTAATTTGGAGTGAATTCGGGTAAACCACGAAACTTATGCGTATGAAGGCAATGAAAAAGTAATACAACAGCCAGTAAATGTCCCAATGCTGGGGAAAGCCTTTTGATTTTTTTTTGGATAGGAAGGTTTTAGATATTCCACTGCTGATTCAATGCGGCTTGTGAATAATCGTGTGTCTTTGGTTAACCCGGGTTAATATTATTAAAAAATATATTTAATTTATTTATTTTCTAAATAAATTAAATTTAATGTTTTGCTGCATTTTCTAAGGCTTATGTTAGATGTGGGGATAATTATGCTCTAAGGTGTCTGGATTAAACCTGTAAACATCGTAACCCCACCAGTATACCATTGAGCTATTGGCGCTTAACCTTTACCAATTTAAATATAATTTTGTAACAGAAAACAGATATTTTAAACGTGCCAAATAATAATCTTCGTATCATCTCGTCTGACGAGCTTTATCATACAGTTCACGTTTGGAATCACGCCATTAACACTCAGAGATCAGTTCAATTGCCAGAGATAGTATAAAGGTTAACAGGTATTAGATTCAGATAAATGTATAGAATCGCTTGGCATTTTAACATCGGTTTTATACAAACAGTATCAAAAACATATTATCTGAAAATATGATTCAATAGCAGCTGTCTACCTGGCCGAGATAAGATGTTCCATATTTAGGACGCTAGGAATTTTAATTTTCTTAGAAAAAATATGGTGTGGATTACATGTTTGATCACGCCATGCATAATACCAATTGCGATTTATTAGAATATACTGATTAAGAAAAGAACATATAATTTTCTACTTCTTCTTTACATATTTCATTGACACACATTTACAGGCCAAGAATTTACATTACAAGACCAATGTATCTTAAGCTTTAAGAGATTTATATTGCAATACTAAGCCAGTGAGAAATTATTATTTAAAAATAACCATAGCTATAAGTGGAGAAAGAAATAGAAAAGAGAAATGCATATCTGTTAATGAAAACAAAGTCAAAATAATATATTCAATAGTTAAAACTACTTATAAATTCGAAATAAACAATTTTCAACGTAATAATTTGTACATTTGCATATGATGTTTATCGAACAAATATCAGCTTAATGGCGTCCTCCACGCTCACACGTGTCGTAACCAGTAACGTGTATCTATTTCGGCCTCTAGTCAATATTTATTTGTATTACTTCAAACGTAATATTTTTATGGAAAGTAAAATCTCAATAATTATTTATTAGTAATAATTGTTCGTCACTGATTAAAATGACATTTTAGAATTAATTTATTAAAAATAGATTCAAAATAAGACAAAGCATCATGAATGCTTTTTTTTTTACATTCCCATATATTTAAGCAAGTCCTCACAAGAAACACCATTAGCTTTTTTGTCTCACTGAGCCCTCGCGTGGTTTCTCTGTTTTCGCCTAAGGTTTACTAATTGGTTCGTCCAAGCACCCGCTTGTCACTGTCAAGGCCAGTAGGACCAGAAAAAAACTCATTTCATTCTGGACCACAATTCGATTAGCACTGATGGAAAACTCGTAATCGTAGATTTAAAACTTACAGCGGGCGTACTTTATTTTTTGGTAAATTGTTAATTGTTAATTGGTTATACGTGGTTGTAGGGTTTTGTGCAAGCTTGTCTGGGTAGGTACCCACTCATTAGATATTCTTCCGCAAAACAGCAGTACTTGGTGTTGTTGTGTTCCGGTTTGAAGGGTGAGTGATTCAGTGTAATTACAGGCACAAGGGACATAACATTTTAGATCCTAAGGTTGGTTGTCTAATGTTTAGGGCGTTGATGACCACTTTCTTTCAGGTGGCCCATATGCTCATTCGCCTACCTGTACTATAAAAAAAACAATAAATTTTACTTTAAAAACAATTTGACGAATTCCTCCTTGCATGACCCAGACTCTTACTGACTTTGCTCCCACCGAATAGCAATACTTTAGTTAGCAAATCGTGCAATCACAGACACAAAATAAAACTGAACTCTTACAGTGCCAATGTCCGAAATGAAATAATGATCACTTACTTAAATTCGGTCCATTTTCTGCCATTAAAAAAAGGTCCACTTGGCAAAGTCTTTTTATCATCTTTTTTCAATCACTGGACATTATGAGCCGGAATTTCTTCAGCTTTGAACCATAAATTATTTTAATTTGGTATTTAATAAACTTAGTGGAAATTACCAATTGAACTGTCGAAGTTCGTACATTTTATATCCACTACACCATTATATTGACCTAAATGAGAATCTCTTGAAAGTTTTAATAAGAACAGCAACTTTACACACACGAAACCACTGGAATCAAATAGTAATTTTAAATAACTTCTCCTTACTAGTTTTAAAAAAAATCACAAAATCTTCTAACAATTTTCTTAAACTCAGAAATGTATGTACAATGTATACAGTAACAGCCTGTTAATATCCCACTGCTGGGCTAAGGCCTCCTCTCCCTTTTGAGGAGAAGGTTTAGAGCTTATTCCACCACGCTGCTCCAATGCGGATTGGTGGAATACACATGTGGCAGAATTTCAATGAAATTAGACACATGCAGGTTTCCTCACGATGTTTTCCTTCAACGTCAAGCACGAGATAAATTATAAACACAAATTAAGCGTATGAAAATTCAGTGGTGCTTGTCCGCTTTTGAACTCACGATCATCGGTTAAGATACTAAGGTACATAGTATAATAAGTTTGGAATAACGTTTCGTGTAAGTTGTTTTATATTATTCTCCTCTTCTTTTAGGGAGTTGGTCTCAAATGACCTAAATTATTCTTTAAATAAGCCAGTTTGCTTATGATCTAAATTATAATATATTTAAAGCATTATCATTAGTTTCATTTTTACTTAGAGCACAGGTAATCTAACAGGAGCTCCAAAATGCTGAAACCCACACTGGATTTCGGTAAGGCTGAGAGCTTTCTGAGAGATTTACTGCAGGGTCAAGTCAGGCTAAGTTTTGAACCTTTTGTATCTTTTGTAAGCGGGATTGTGAGAACCGCCCACCTTATAAGTCCGCAATAGTTAATAGCGTAAAAGTTTAAGTTATTACGTAAATAAAAAAAGGTTGAGAGTTCCAAAAAACCCTGCATTGTCTGATACACTACTAATTACCACATGGTTATAAAGTTGTACGGTTGACTACTATTTGATTGCTTTTGTCATTAATTCAAATTAAGTGCAACGTTTACGATGTGAAATCAATTTTGTGTCATTGTGTGCGTTTACGTTCAGGTAAGTACATATTCTTCATATATCTTGAGTAAAATACAAATTTCTCCAAATTCAATTCATCCGTACATACTTATATACTTTTACAGATTCTGACTAGATATTAACACCGGGTCCCTCGAAAAGGCGGTGTGGGTACCGCTGGTTTTTTAGTAGGCATTCCGGCGCATGCGTCGCGCCAGCGAGTCCCACATACCCACCACTTTAAGTGGAAGAAACGCGTAAAAGCGTTTTTCTAGAGAAAAAACAAAAGTCATAAACACCGCATATACATAAACGAAAACCAACTAAAATATTTTCACTTCGGGTTTATAAATGTAAAACTCCGTAATGCAATGTGTCGAAACTATACTAATACGACAAGGTTGCAGAAAAAGTTTATCTTTAGACATTTTCACGCCTAAATTGTACAAATTTACAAAATGTGTTGTTAGTATCTAACTCTATTACTGTTTACCTACGCTGTCTGTGCGCGCATTGTGAAATATTCTAGTCTAATTTCATTTTGTGTAACAATGTATTGCGTACTGACTGCAATTAGTTATGTGTGCCAAATAAATAAATTAACAATATAATTACTCACGTTAGGTAATCTAATTATATTATTATTGTTATGTAAAATTGTTTAAAACAAAACGTTCATTAGTCGGATAATTATTCCGAACCTTTGTTCCTAATTATAAAACCTTTTTCATTAAAGAGGC
Organism: Nymphalis io; assembly: GCF_905147045.1. Classification (NCBI taxonomy): domain Eukaryota; kingdom Metazoa; phylum Arthropoda; class Insecta; order Lepidoptera; family Nymphalidae; genus Nymphalis; species Nymphalis io. Next base: position 1,107,736 of record NC_065912.1, read on the forward strand.
TGATTTCAATATTTTAACTTTTAAAATACAAAATTGTTTATTATCCTACTTTAAAATTAGAATACTTAAACACAAAGATAAATTATGCTTTTGAAAAACAATGTTGAAAATGAATTTTAATATATTGTATTAGATAATTATTTAGAAATATGTATATTTTTCTTTGATGATTAATGATTGTTATATATTTGACTGCTTCTTTGGTCTAGTGGCTACATGTAAAGCCTCAGACCCAGAGGTCTTGGGTTCAAATCCCAGGTCGGGCCAATAAAAAGTTATTGAGCTTTTTCTGACAAAAATTCCCAGTAGCTCTGAACTGGATTCTTTCCGGTCGTGTCGGATTACTGTCCCATCGGATTATGAGAGTGAAAAGAATTTGCACTTGTATTTGCGCACACACTTGTGCACTATAATATCTCCTGCGTAGTTGGCTAATCTCTCTTGAGCTTGGCCGCCGTGGCAGAAATCGGTCTGGAGGATATTACTATTTTTATTATTATACCAAGAACATTTGTTAATACCATAACCATCCCTTACATCGCCAATGTGCCGCCAACCTTGGTTGTTAACATTTCTTACAGTGTCAATGTCTACGGGCGTTGGTGACCACTTACTACCAGGTCGTCCTGATAGCTCCTGATGGTCGTCCGACTACCTATACTATAAAAAAACGAACCTTAAGAACTAAGATTAAGAGTCTCATTCACTCAATCACCCTTCAAATCGGAACACAACAATGCCAAGTACTGCTGTTTTGCGGTAGAATATGTGATGAGTGTGTGGTACCTACCCAGACGAGATTGTACAAAGCCCTACTATCAGTAAAAATTCTTCACCTTCATTTAATTCTGATTTCTTTTTGCCAAAACAGTGTTTGAATGATTCCCTTATTTAGATTTAACCGGGCCTTAAAAAAATTAACTACATTTGTGAATTTAATTGGGACTTACTGCTTAACATCGTTTTAGAAACATCGAGTTGGCAACACTCATCCTAGCATATCCGGCACGTTGCCAGTGTCTTATTATTATTGAACTTATCCAATCTAACAAGTTGCTTGTTCTTATTAAAATATTATTTCTCCTGACCCTTAGACCCTGATCAGGGAAATCTATAAGAGATCATTTAAGAATGTTAACGCTTGTCATATTAATTGGGACGGCTTTATCTTTTAAATAAGAAACGAATTATTAGTACAGAATGAATGAAGGTGAAGTTGAATATTCAATGATCATATTAGTACCTACATTGAAGGTTTACTTGGTGGTACGGCTTTGTGTAAGCCTGTCTGGGTAAATGGTAATGGTGGGTATTCATCAAATATTCTACCTTCAAACAATAATTAACTAGTACTGTTATATTTCCGAAAGAAAGGTGAGTGATCTAGTGTAATGACAGCCACAATGAACATATTTGAGTTTCCAAGGTTCGTGGTGTATTAGCGATGTACGGCCTATGTGGCCCATTTGCCAGTCTGCTAATCTGTTTTAAAAAAAATTCAGTGTCCTCAATTCGTAAGTATTAAATATCTATATAAAGTTCATAATAAATGTAAATCTAGAAATTTAATCTTCAAAAGAGCAATGTTGTTCAAATATAAAACACGACAAGAATATTCACGGTATTTTCTGAATGAGATATAAATTCATTCATATATTGAGTGTATTTCATGAAAATACTTGAGATTCTTCGAAAGAAAATAACGTCGCGTTTCAAACTCTATACTTAAACTCGGGATCCTTTTGTCGGAAATAATAATTAAAATGTATGGAACATCCTTCGCGTTTTTTTGTTAAAAGTATTCATTGGTGGTTTAGTGATGTGAAACTTGTTTTATCGATATTTTGGTTTATTTTCCTTTCAATTTATCGATATCGATCGAATATATTGATAATTAGTAGCATATTGTACAAACTGACAGTTTTTGAATTTTGCTTTTTATTCACATATCTTCCTATTTATATACTTCGCTTTAACGTATTTTATTTCATGAAAAAGCAACTACTGAATTTCAATAACTTTTTCAGTTGAGTCAATATTTTGCAATTAATTTATTCCTGCACGATGACGACGCAAAAGTGCCTTTGAGAGCACTTTTTAAACGAGTAAACCGAAATCATAAACAGATGGGCGACCTGATTATAAATGGCACCATCTGTCGTAGACATTGGTACTGAAAATAATATTAACCATTTCTTACATAGTCAATGCGCCACCAACCATGGGAACTAAGATGTAATGTCCCTTGTGACAGTAGTTACAGTGGCTCAATCACCCTTCAAACGGAAACACAACAACACTAAATATTGATGTTTGGCGGTTGAATTTGTATTGAGTAGTCCGTACTTACCCAGACGGGCTCGCACAAACCTCTTCCAACAAGTAAAAGTATACAGTAAGAAGTGCTCCAGTACACATTTTTGGCAGAATGTGACACAATTTCATCCAAAAAATTTAGGTGTCCTCAAGATGTTTTCCTTCATGATGGGCTAAATTATAAATACAAGATGCATTATTGAATCCGTAATATTCGATTTAGATCCATATCTTCTAACCATTGAGCTATTTCGGCCCTTTTTTATAGAATAGGAAGGCGGACGAGCATATGGGCCACCTAATGGTAAGTGGTCACCAACGCCCATAGACATTGGCATTGTAAGAAATGCTAACCGTCGCTTACATCACAAATGCGCCACCAACCTTGAGAACTAAGATGTTATGTCCCTTGTGCTTACTTTTACTCACCCTTCGAACCGGAACACAACAATACGAAGTACTGCTGTTTTGCGGTAGAATATCTGATGAGTGGGTGGTACCTACCCAGACGTGCTTGCATAAAGCTCTACCACCAGTAATCCGTAGTTATTATGAAATAATTTACTAATATATAACATTAGTTTAATAACAATATTATAGTGTTTTACTTGATTATTATCCGGATACAAGATCGATATCAGTTTAACCAACTTACAGTTTCTGCGAAGTTACTCCATGAACAAGTTTAAGTGGTTATTGTAAAATAATAAAACGTGAATCTGTTGTAAGATCTTCAGTAAATATACTAAACTTTTTAATTGCAGTTCTTTATAATCCTTAACTATGGAATTACCAATTTTTGATACGTACTGGCTAATGTGATATCGATCAATTTTATTTCACTTAGAATTCCAAATTCAAATTACGTTCATAGTAAAGCACACGTATGTAACGTTAAAATGAAAAACAATTTTTTCCCGCCTTTTGATTTTCTTTGATATAGCTAGGAAAGATGTTAATACGCTGTCTTATAACTATGAAAACGTTTTCTGAGTGCAAATCTTGGGGTGTGAATTCGTTACAATTAATAAAAGTAAACAATACTAAAAATAAGTATGTTAAAATAGCAATTTAATAAAATAGTTGTCTTGGAAATAACATTACGATGGTAAATAAGGAAGTTATTTTCTTAAGAAAACAATTACGGATTTATTATTATTAATTATGCTTGTTACCTTGCGTATATTTTGTGATACCCGCCTCGCACCTTGAAATTAAATTAAGGAACTCGTTAGCAAAGTTAGAATTTAATAATGTTCGGTATTGTGGGACTATTCTATGAACTGTGCGTAACGTAATAGAGAAATATCAATATATACATAATAATCTAGTATTCTGTTCAAAGTTTTTACATTAAATATGTTACAAAGTTTGATAAAACAATAATCTTATTAATATTATTCAGTAGTTTGTGTATTTGGATATTTGTTACATGACAAAAACTTAATTCAATTTTTCTCATTTCAATTGAGCGTATTTAAATTGTCTTATTATATTGCATTATATGTAAATCTGTAGTGCTATTTTGTAAGAACTCACTTCATTACTCACCCGTGAAATTTAGACAACCGACTTATACCGTGATATACTATTTTGATGCGTGTAATATTGGAATGTTATAATTATAATGGTCAAAGTCGCATATCATTTTCTGACATTTTACGACCATTGTCTGCAAACAAATAAAGGGCACCAAAAACACAAAGTTTTTATGATCGATCGATATTTTTTTCTAGTATCCGCCAACCCATCCTCACGCCACAGCGTGGTGGCTTAAGCTCTATCCCTATACTCAAATGGAGAGGCCTTTGTCCAGTAGTGGGAGTAGCTACTACTACTACTCCAATATAAATACATCAGAATACTAAGTACAAGAAGATACTAAACTCTCAAAAGATGCACTGCGCTTCAGAGAAGATTTTAATATATAATATTATCACATAAGTGTGCTTACTATATAAGTTATTAGTCTATTGACGTGACAAGCGTGAATTACATGTTCTCGTTAAATACATATTATAATATATTTAAAGTTAATTGCAAGTTTAAAACTATACAGTAACATTATTATTACTTACGATTAAGTATACTTGGTATTACAAAGTTGTAGTTAGTGTGCCAATTTAATTATAGATACAAGAATATATAGCGTAAGTGTAATTGCGGTTTATGTAAGTTGTGATCTTATATAGATAGTAATCTGGCGGGCGAGAGAGATCAAGCACAGATTTACTTAAGGATCAATAGCGCCGTTTAAGAGTCGCTTAGCGATGTAAACATCGGAGGTTCGATCCTGATCCCTTGGGCTATCATAGTCCCCACTCCTAGCCTAATTGTAAATGGTCACCACGGCCACATGCGCCACTAATCTTTGGAACTAAGATGTTACTATTGTGCCTGAAGTTACGCTGGCTCAACCACCTTTTAAACCAGAACACAACAATACTAAGTATGGCTGTTTGTTAGAATATCTGATGAGTGGATGGTAGCTGTAGAAAGCCTTACCACGAATTTATTTATCCTGCATGAAAGTATCGTATGGATACAACAACGAATGGTTACATTTAATCGTCTATATTACAGTAAAAAGCCTTATTTAGCAATGTTTTTTATATGAAATTTCAATTTATTACTGGGAAAAGTTAAAAATCCCAATTTTTTTTACCTCGGGCTATTACTTTCAATTCCTTAACACAAAAACCGAATAACTTTATTGGTCTATGAACGCGATGAAAGCTAGTAACAAAACAAACTCGGCAGTTTTATTAATAAAACTTAAAAAAAAAACATTGAAAAGAAATTATTTTTAAATTGTGTTTCTAAATGTAACATCAGGTTTGATGCTTATTGCGCCATGCTGCTCTGATGCAGGTTGGTGGGTCCATATGTACAGTAACAGCCTTTACAGGTCTCCCTTTTAAGGAGAAGGTATGGAGCTTATTCCACCACGCTGCTCCACTGCGGGTTGGTAGAATACACATGTGGCATAATTGTAATGAAATCAGACACATGCAGGTTTCCTCCCGATGGTTTCCTACACCGTCAAGCACGAAATGACTTATAAACACAAATACACAAATTAAGGACACGAAAATTCAGTGGTGCTTGCCCGAGTTTGAACCCGCGATCATCGGTTAAGATTCACGCGATTTAACCACTAGGCCATCTTCGCTTTTGGGCTATATGTAGTAGATTTTTATCCGAGACATGCACATACTTAGCACATAGGAAACGTTACACCTGCCCCCTCCCCTCATACCTGGGCGTAGCCACGACCGTAAGATGGTAATTATATAAAAGGAACATTATAGAACTATCAACTTCATATTGAATTTGTCACTTTAAGCTACCAAGACATATTATAAACTACCCTTATAAAGAAAAAGACAGTAACAACCCGTGAATGTCCCATTGCTGGGCTAATTCCTCCCCTCCCTTTAAAGAAGGATTTCAGTGAAACTAGATTTCCTCACGATACCTTCACAGCCGAGCACGAGATGAATAAACACAAATGGACTTGAAAATTCAGTAGAAGTTACCTAGCTTTGAACCCACGTTTCCTAACCACTGGCCTCATCATTTCGTAAAATCTAAACGAATACATTAAAAGGCGAAACTATACTTAGATTATTCATACAATAATTTTAAAATTTATTATATCTTGTATACGTACAAAGTTGTCATACGTAATATGATAATATCGAGTTTAAAATATGAGCTTCGATATAAAAGGCACACTCAGCTGCAACTATACCTGTGTTATTGAAGGTACGCCTTTGTGTTCAAGTTCATAATTTAGTCTATGTGTGGAATCGGTAATTTTGCTGCCAATAAACACGTTGGTTCATGTTCATGTTGCTTTATTCACAAACTGGAGATTGAGGACAATATTCACACATACAATTTGCATAAAAATATTTACAAGGGGTTACGTAAAGCGTTTATTTGAGGGTCAAAAAAATTTTTTTTTAATTTATGAATTGCTTACAAAAATAAATTAACAATGGTTTCTACCATCATATAGTTATATGATGAGTTCAAGTGGCTCAGTAGTTATAACACGTGAGTCTTAACCGACGATTGCGGGTTCAAGCTTGGCCAAGCATATCTGAATTATATGACTGTAATTTATGGATTGATGGTGAGGATACCTACATTGTGACGGATTAAAGTCTGCTTAGCCATTTTTTCCAAAGGTGTATGGCTTAGCACAATTAGAAATTAGTATATTATTGAGCAAGCCTGGGTAGGTATCACGCACTTATCACATATTCTACCAATAAATTAAAACTAACTATTGTTATTTGTTTAGGTTTGAAGTGTGAGTGAGCCAGTGACTTCTTAATATTCGTGGAGCCTATTGTAAGTAATGGTTAATATTCCTTATAACGCCAATGTTTATGGGCGGCGATGATTACTCATTATCGGATGGCCCGCCCGTCCACCGATTTACTAACTAAAACTAAAAAAAAGATAAAAATCTTTTATTTACCCGAATCGGAATTGAACTCGAGACCTTATTACCTGCAGCTATAAGTTGGAAACTAGACCAAATGTAGGCAAACTAATTTTATCGATAATAATATCGATGAATATTCCCATCACTAGCCGTCACTTTGTGAATAACATACGTTAATACTGAGTATCTCCTTGGGAAATATGATGTAAAGTTTTAAAATGTACATATAAGTCTAAGTCCCTCAGCTTTGAGGTTACGATATTAAACGATATCTATGCGTTGTAAGGGGAATAATCCTATGCACTGTATATTAGCAAATTTCGGGTTTTGTGTAAAATTTGTTTATAATAGTGATTTTTATTAGGTCATGTAAATATACAATCGAATGCTGTAGCCGAGATGGCCTGGTGGTTAGAATGCGTGAAACTTAACCGATGTTCGTGGGTTCAAACCGTGGCAAGCACCACTTTCGTGTGCCTTTATTTTCATGTGCCTAATTTGTGTTTGACGGTGAAGGAAAACATGTATCTAATTTTATTAAAATTATGCCACACGTGTATTCTATCAACCCGCATTAGAGCAGCCTGGTGGAATAAGCTCCAAGTCTTCTACTCAAAAAGGGAGAGGAGGCCTTTAGCTCAGCAATGGGATATTCACAGGCTGTTATGGTAATTTAAAGGTGAAAAAAAATTGCTACTGTTTCTTGCTGGTTATTCTCAGGTTGAAGTGTTTTCCTTGAATAATATAATATAATATTTTATAGATTTTATTATCAGTGTAATATTTTACATATTTAAACACTTACTATTAAATATGTTCTTTGAAAACAAAAAAATAATGTATATAAAATAAATGTATCAAAAATATTGTTCTAACTGCTTAAAGAATTATTTATATCAAATAGGACTTTAATAAAAGACTTCAAGTTTTGTATGTATCTGTGAGCGATTTCTACAAAGTTTACATACATTCCCGTGAAACGGAAAAACTCATTATTTAAAGTTTTATTTGTTTGCGAAACTTTAAACAAATTTTATCAGATCTATTTATTTTTGCGAATACATTGATATCATTTTACGGCTAACACGTAATAAAGTAAGGGCAGCTCATAAGTGCCCTACAGAAGAGCAAGTCTCCTCTTCTGTTTAAAAGACCGAGCTAAACCTTTGTGAATACAGTAATACCCCGTGTATTTTAATAACGTGGACTGCCCAAGATAAGGATGGTTGGCGTTCTAAGGGGGAGGCTTTCGTCCAGTGAACGGCAAAATTCTAATAATACTTGCATTTAAATATATAATGATGATGCACAAAGTTGTATATATAATCAGAATGTTAGTTCAAAATTTGGTGCTAGATCTCTGTGTAAGCCAGCTTGGGTACTAACCGATGTCATAGTCTACCGCAAATCAGCAATTACTTAGTTATGCCTATTGTTACACTAGCACAACAGTACTTAGTATTGCTGTTTGGTGCTAGAATATCTCATGAGTGGGTGGTACCCAAATGGGCTTGCAAAAAGCCATACCATTAAGAGCTATATCCATCACGCAGATTAGCATCTAAGTGAGTAAGTTCATGCTTTTGACTATCTATGTAATCTTGTGTAGAATAATATGCCTTACAGTAACAGCCTGTCAATGTCCCACTGCTGGGCTAAGGCCTCCTCTCCCTTTTGAGGAGAAAGTTTGGAGCTCATTTCACCACGCTGCTCCAGTGCGGTTTGGTAGAATACACATGTGGTATAATTTCAATGAAATTAGGCACATGCAGGTTTCCTGACGATGTTTTCCTTTACCCTTAAGCACGAAATGAATTATAATCACAAATTAAGCACATGAAAATTCAGTGGTGCTTGCCCGGGCTTGAACCCATGATCGTCGATTAAGATTCACGCGTTCTTACCACTAGGCTGTCTCGACTTATATCCCCTTATCTCATATGCATTATCTCCTCTCATATGCTTTAAACCTAGTGACTTTACAAAGTCGATATTTAAACGAACGGACAGGATATAAATGGCGAGTAATTATAATTTCTATTCAAGCGTTGTAAAGTCAATGTTTCTTGTTGAAATATACCTTTGTTATCCCTTGTTGAATTGAATTGCTTTAAGCGTTTAAGCCGTTTTTCTATTAGATGCTGCTGGATTCCATATATCTTCGAAGTATCGCTGCTAGATATGAAGTAAAATATAAAGTAACAATGGCTTAGTTCCTCCATTTTCTAAAAATTGACGTACGTGGAAGGTGATAAGTAGGTACGCAAACTGCTTTATTGTGACACCAAGGATCACATGCGATGCTATGACCTTAATCTCCTTCTGTGGAAACGTGATGATCTCTGGATTAAGGAGATGGCAAAGAAGAACGACACAATGACGGCGTCGTGGCTTAAAAGATAGGGCCGTGTACTCCTGATAGAGGAGGTGTCATGTTGGGCCCGAAGAGAACAGGTGCCAAAAAAAACTAAATTAAGTGAATAGATTTGGCTTATAAAAATAATAAGATTATTGTTAACTGGTCATAAGGATTTAGCTATATTCCAGAAAACCAGATTACCATCTCATTGGACTGTCCGATGAAAATAATCTACAAACATACATACATACACATTAATACAGCTCTAACACTAGCCAAGCATACTTATACACGGCTCTAATAGGTAGATAAGGACCACTTAACGCTAGACCCATTTCGTATCATTTTTCTATCGATAAGAGAAGATTAAATAAAATCGTTTGAAACTCAAACGGAGTCGTTATGGGTCGTTTTTACAATAAAACGTTTTTCATTCGCTTGAAGAAAGAGAATTCTTAGTGATAGTTAAGGATCACTGTAAATGTCTAGACCAGCCATTCTTGATTCTCCGTTGACATTTAGTAGATAATTTTAGTTATGTTTTCTGAGTGTGACGTAATCATTTGCTATTGGATTGGTTTTGATGTTAAACATCTTTTGGCGCGTTTTGGGGGTAGGACTCGTAAGACGTCACGGTAAGCATTATGACGCTCTTTTATGCTGTTATGCCTCTTTGCCATCAATCTCTACTCTGTTTTGGAACTATGTTTTTATTTATTTTACTACATATTTATTTAATATTTTCTTTAATAATAAATTGCTTCGGTCGCCATGAATTTCGATGTTTCATCTGCCGATTCCCGTGATGCTTAAGTTTTTATGTTTCCTTTGTTCTCATGTCCCCAAGGACTTGAAACTTGTAAACCAGGCCAAGACTTATATACAAAACAATTGTTCAAGGTTACGTATAGAATGTAATAGTTATGACGATTATGGGAGTAAATCGTGAAAAATATTGATAAAAACAAGAAATCAAATTTGCTACCACAAGATGTTATCAATCTTACATTCGGTTCGGGTCAGACGGGAAGTCGTATAAATGAGAAGAGCTGACCAAACCGAACGTTGTAATAAATGGCGCCTTATATAACAAATAGTGTTTTTGTAAGAAGTAACATTTGCGGGCAATTTGATGGGAATTTAGTGAAAAACTTATAGTATTTTATATCGTATCAAACTGCCGCGGTGGTTTAGTCGAAAAATATTAGCAATATCAATGTGTATCAAACTCGATACAGTCAACACTACCGAACTTCGTAAAGTAACCTTCGTTTTTTAATCCTACAAAAATATTTATGTTTTTTATTTATATATTTATTATACCATTACATTCGATACTGAAAATTGTAAAGATATTTTTAATGTTTTGCTATCAAGTCATATATTTAGGGCGCTCAAAAGATTAAGCGAGCTAAATTATAACCGTACATCAATTAACGCTTAATGCGGTAACCAATATGCTTTAAATACAAGACCTAGCAACAGTTCACGAGAGCGTATTATACCATTTATATTTAAGTACTAGTAACTAGTAAATATGAATCTGAGCCGAGAGCTACTGGTGGTAGAGCTTTGTAAGCTCCTCTGGGTAGGTACCACTCACTCATCAGATATTCTACCGCAAAACAGCAGTACTTGGTATTGTGGTGTTCCGGTTTGAAGGGTCAGTGAGCCAGAAAATTACAGATACAATGGACATGGCAAATATCTTACTTTCCAAGGTTGATGGCGCATTGGTGATGTAAGCGACGGTTAACATTTCATACAATGCCAACGTCTTTGGGCGTTGGTGACCACTTATCATATGCTCGTCCACCTTCCTATTCTATAAAAAAAAGATGCCTCAATAACTATATGTGAATCTTAACCGAAGGTTACAGGTTCGAAGCCGGCCAGTTAAAGGAATAAATATATCGTGAGGAAATTTGCATATTCTTCGTATGTATCTTATGCATCCTACTATAGGAGAGCTCCTTTGACCAGTAGTGGGACATATATGGGCCAATAGAGAATATATTTTAGTTTTAAGATAGACGGTGCAAATATGAAATGTGAATTGAATAGCATTATTGCCTGTGCATATGTGTGTGTGTGTATTTATGATTCAATTAAATAAAAAAAAAAGGATAAATAGCATACGAAAGCGTACGAAATCAAATACAAAAATATACTACGATGTGACAGTTAAACAATTGAAACGCTTGGAGGCTTCGAAATATAAATGATACAATTCTATAACTAAGATAAAATCTCGATTAAAATTCACCGCTATTATTTAAACTTATTTTAATTTCAAATGATTTAACTTTTTGTCATTTTACTATTATATTAAAAAAATAACGTTTTTTTAAACCGAATTCTCATTACGTCCAATACACGCGCATCATACTACGCGTTAAAATATGTTATAAATTACCTCCATTTATGACATTCTTTGTTTTTGTGACGAAACTTTTGGTAAGGCGATTCAGCAAAATATCAAGGTAGAATGGATAGTTGGACATTAAATACCAAAGATCAAGCTTGATGGCTTGCCTTAAACGCTTAGGACCAGCAATGGACACATTAGCTGAAGATGATGATGATAATGGCAGCAATAAAACATTAAGTGTCAAGTAAAAGTAACAGCCTGTGAAATGTCCCACTGCTGGGCCACGGCCTCCTCTCCTTACTTTTAGGAGAAGGTTTGGAGCTTATTCCACCTAGCTGCTCCAATGCGGGTTAGTGGAATACATATGTGGCAGAATTTCGGTGAAATTAGACACATGCAGGTTCCATCACGATGTTTTCCTTCACCGTCAAGCATCAGATAAATTATAAATACAAATAAAGCACAGAAAAGTTTCAAGTCTTAAAGGAATTAATGAATATTATAAAAGTGTAAATTCGTATCTAAGACACGCAGAAATATTATTATAATGCACAGAATTATTTAAAATCATAAAAAAATGGTTTCATACCGGTAATGTAAATCATCATTCTCTGGATAATATTCGGTCGCAACTCACGCGGACTAAGTTGAAAATTGCTAAAAAATAGCTTCTGTATATTACACTAATTCTTAAACTCGATCCGAGCAGCATCCGCGAATTAGTTTGAACTTTAGAAAACTTTATAAGCACATTTATAACAATGCACATTTATTATACAGACTTGAACCTTTATTTTAACCTAGAATATGATACTGATGTTTTCCTGACCGATTTTGGTCATAGTCGTTCTCAAGGGAAGGTATATTATTGTAGCGCACGAATATGTGTTCAATTGCAAGTGCAGTCTCTATTCACTCACTCTAGGACGAAAAACATCGAATGGAAACGTTCGGACAGGGTCAGCGGCTTTACGTAATAAATTATAGTTAACTGGTTACCACCCGCAGCTTCTGTCTTTCTCTACCTTTGACAACGGGTATACCGAATGTTATGGTGATCGATTGAGACGTTAAGACATGAAAGCGTAACAAACAAACAAACTTTCGTATTTATAATATTAGTAAGGATTATGTGCCAAATTCCATGACGTCATAGTGAATTTCATCCAATACAGAGTTTCATTTGTGTCATTGATTTTTATGTTTTCGTAATATTTGTAGTACCTAACGACTTTATATTATTATTGTATTTGTATATATTTATATATTTATATGTATTTCTTATGTGTCTTAAGGTTGACTGAAAGAGAATGCCTTCATGCATTATGTGCATATAAAGTTTTAAATAAAAAAGAGTTATTTTTAGAATAATAATTCAATAAAATCGAAACATGCATTCCTATTTTCCTATCCCTCATAATAGTTTGTAGGACATACACAGACACACGAAAAACCATTTTCCCATCAAAAATTGAAGATTGGTATTTCAGATAAAACCTTTTTTCACGATTTGAAATCGTTTGTAACCCCTGTATGTCAACACAAATGTTAGATAGTTAGTTCCAGTGTTTCATTCGCGTGGAAATTTAATTCCAAACAGAGAAATGCTTCATGGTTAGATGAGTGCCCCGAACACAGAGCATTTGTGCTACATTGATATACTGTGTGAAACTGAATATATTTACCTGATAATCTGATATTCAAAGACAATATAAATTTTATTAGTCGGTACGTTGACTAGTGATATTTATGTAGAGTCCGGTCATTTGATAAGAAATTCATTTTACAAATAATCTTTCGACAAAACGATTATGACTCATTTTATACACCGATATAAGCTTATAATTCTAATTATTACGCTTTTTTAATATACGATTTATTTTTAATGTTTTTTTAAAGAGACTTCAATTTATTTTTGCTAAAACAAAAAGTATTTGCGGAATTTAATTATAAAAGTGAATCCCTTTTTTTAACTCGCTGGAATAACGCAATGATACATTTCTTCAAATAACAAGTGGAGGTATGTGGGACTCGCCGGTGCCGAGTGCGCCTGAAAACCAGCGGTACCTACTCCGTTTCTTTAGGAGGGCGTCATGGGATCGCTTACGGATATTAACGTTACGCCCCGATGGTCAGTCTGCCAGTGCGAGTGTTCACTCCTAGTGGAGTAGAGAGCGGCAGCGGAGCTTTCTCCGAGCCTGCCATGATGGCATAAGATAGTGTCATGCTGTTTGCTTTCACGCAATGCAAGTCGGTCTTACGGCGAGCGTAAATAGATGTTTCACATAAAAAAAATACTAGTAGTAGAAGCACATTCGTCACGTCGTTATTATATAGTTCCGCGATGATTTATACTCATGAGACTCAATTTCAAATTACCTAAGTTATATCGGTCCGATCTTACATACATCGTCTATTCCTAGAAGCAATAATTCGATTACTCCGGATCTAAATAAGCGTTTGCCAAACCAATCGGTATTTAGTAATTGACGCAAAATTAGATTTCCACAGAGTCAATTAAAGAGACCTAATGAAAATTATGATTTGATAAATTCCAACTATGAAGTTCTTGGTTGTGTAAGTGTTTTTCCTGGGTTATACGGCTGTAGACCTCAAGTTCCTGGGTTAAAATCCTGGGCCAGCAAGAATGTTTGGTATTTTCTGTCGAGAGATTCTTAGCTTATAGATTGGAGTAGAGTCATTTGCCCTCCCGGCGAATATAAAAAAAAAAAAAAGCAGGCCATATGTATGTAGCATGGACCTGATGGAATAAGCCTCAAACTTCATCCTTAAGAAGAGTGAAGTCGTCCAGCATTGATACATGTTAATCAATATTTACGAGTATATGTAACTATTTACATTTTAAGAAAAAACATCAGTTTAAATCTTAATTTTATCCATGTCAAGTCGATAGCTAGTTAAATATAAGTTCAAAAATGTATAAGCAATCACAAACCAAAATAACTAAGAATTTTATGTACCGTTTTTAATTATCCCCCACACAGTCTAACCTTTATATCCAACATAAAAACAATGGATTCTGCAATCTATCTGGAAGGTATTCGAGATTGGGTCTTATTAAAGAATTCCTTCCGATTAGGCAGTCAATACGTTTCGGTCGAGCGGAGTTTGAGGATACGGTGTAAGAAGTAGACGTGCAGCGGATTTTATATGAGAGTAAAATTGCAAGGTCAAATTTTAAATAACTCTTCTTATATGTGTTCGTATATTACGTGGTACCAAAAGATGGTGCTTATTTAATATTTCACATTTTTTTCACATTATAAATAATTTACTTTTGTTTGTTTTGATCTTGCTGGTAAAACCGAAATACGCGTTTCCGCCACAAGAAGTATATGGGGGAAATCGCTGGAATCTCGGGCGCCGAAATACGCACTCCGCCTATTCAGAAAAGGCCCAGGGATTGCTTGTACATGCTGGCCAACTGGCGTTATGGTACAGGGGTTCATGGAGTACAAAAAAAACCTATAGCCCTGGCGGCGCTTATAAAGGGGAAGGAAGGCGCGCATATCGCCAAGTATATGTAATCTAGTGCCACATTTATAAATCTGATAAGACTTGGCCATTAATAATATTTCGTGTTAGAATTAATATAAGGTTATTTCAGATATTACTCTACGGATCTCTTTTACGAGTGCCAGTCTGGTATGATGCCTCATGTACCTTATTGGATACATGAACAGTATACCTTTCAGGGTCAGCTAATTTAGCTCGTTTTCTAAGTAAAGGAGATTATTTTTAGAGATTATATATAAAGTGTCATCAAAAAATAAAGTAATTTATTCAAATTTCAATTTACTAAACTACCAATATATAATGATAATTATGTGGGAATATTTGGCGCGTTTAAATTATTTATTCTACTAAGAAGAGTTGTCAAGACAAGGTACCTTTTAAAACTCATTAAAAACAAGTCTATTCAAAATGCTTTCTATCAAGAACATTGGTGTGAAAAACTATCTTGTTAAGTTCAGAATATATCGCGTCTATTTCATTTCTTCCACACAAATAAAATTATTATAGCAAAAAACATAAGGTAAGCAAAAGTATAATTTATTCAAATAGCTTCTCTCACGCACTTTTCACTCGTCATTTCAAAAGTTAAATGAAATTTAAAGCTACCAAGAACGTATATTCAGCCGAGATAGACAGCAAGAAAATCAATAACTAATCTTTATTATATCCTGTTATATTAAATTAATGGATCGACGAAATTTTTTACTAATTAAATTCTATTTTTTAGCCTGGTTTTGAGGATTTTTTCAAGCTTTCCCGCTGTTTCCTGGAACTTAAACCATCAGACGAGAATGTTATTCGGTATCGCAGTTTTATAAGCGCGAATATAGGACTCAACAAGGTCAACTAATCTTTTGGACTTATATATCTTTACGTAATGCTCTATTCCCGAAAGAGAAATATCATACAATTTATTTTTATTTATCTCATTGTCGTCATAAAATTCGAAGACGGTGGCACTTGCTTATATATGTTTACGTAAGTATAGTGGATAGTTTATAAGGGTGCAGATTTCAAGCTTCTGTATTCAAGTCCGGTTCATACTAATACAGATAAGCTTGGAGCTTAGAATACAAAACCATTGGTCTTGCGGTTGAATTCTTTCCGGTCTTGTGGAATTGCTCTCCTATCTGATGACGACAGGGAAAGATAAGAAAGCGCATCTGTATTTGCGCATACACTGAAGGTCTATAATATTTCCTGCGCAGTTGCCTATTCTTCATTAAAAATAACCATGACCGAACTCGGACGGCCTCTTCATATACATATGTTATAAACTCTATTTACTCGACCTTTTATCTTAGGGTCTATTATATTAAATTAATTGCATTAACTCAATGATTTTTGAAATATCTCAGATGGTTGAAATTTTACGTTGAATTGATCCATTTGATTAATTTAGTTGAATGGATCTACTTTGTCCTTTGCTAATATTTAACTGGGTAAGATCAGAGTTCATTAATCGGAACCATTGATGGTGGACTGGATGGTCGATCACCTGGTGGTGAGTTACCTTTGAACACTCGTCAAACTTTTGATCTACGTTCTTGTGTCTCTAATTCTCCACTTATCAAACTGCAAATACAAATAAAAATATATATTATTCAACCAGACTTACAAACACTTTTGTATAATTTTTTCCATGGTTTATTTAAAAATAATCTTTCATAAGTTCAGTTCAGATTTAAACGTTTGAAGGCCTTTGAATAACGAAAAAGTAAAGAGAGAGGTGATGAATATTGTTCGATGCCGACAAAAAAATATTTTTTTTCAATCATTTACCAAAAAATAGAATTTAAATATTCTTTATACTAGTATGATTTTACAAATTCTTTTAAACCTTCCTTTTAAAATACTATATTAAATTTAAAATAACTGACAAGATGTCATGATGGTGATATATCTATAATAATATTATAAGCTCTCGAATCTCTGGATCTGACCAAATTTGAAAATTCTTTTACCAATAGAAAGCCACATCATTTGTGATTGTCATAGGCTATATATTAAAAGACTTTCGTGGTAGTGGTGTGCAAAGTAAGTCGGAGAAAAAATGGTCGAACGAAAATGTTTCTTACAAACACTGCCTTAACAATGAGACATATATGATTGAGTTCCAGAGAAAAGTGGTAGAGCTTGATAATGATTACAAAAAAGTAGCGACAGTATATGTCTAACTTTTATATTTAAGTCACAAAAAGTAGTTTTTTATATTAAAAAAATAATTGAAATTGTTAGGTCATGTTTATTCGCCATATCATCAACAATTATGAATTATTATCAAAATAAGTAAACCTATAGTCTCAGTGTTTAAAATAAAAGAATTTTCCCTTTTATTGCATATATTTTGGACCAATGATTAAAGAGTTAATTCGACATATATGGAACCGAAACCATGTCGTAATCTATTAAGTGTTATTTTTATTAGGCGGTTATTTTATATACAACTCGTCAATCTATTTAAAATAAATTGCTTTATTACCAAGAAAATTTTATTTAGATAAAATTAATTTTTACAGTATGTTTTTGGTTACATAGTTTAATAGGTAATTTAAAAATTCAAATACGCGAAACAATTTTATTAATGTTCGGCCAATCGATCACAAGTAAAAATGTTTACCGCCCAACGAGTGGGCACGGGTCAGCTAGTTAGTAGAAGAAAGTTACAGAAGTCCTATTGTTTGTGGTGATAGATTAACTGAAAAGTGGGTGGTTCATTAGAATCTATGAAATAAAAATAAGTACCAAAAATGCGCATATTTAAATTTCTAGGGCCTCATTTTCGCATTGCCATTCCATTATTAAATTGTGGTGCACATCTTAAGATCTATCCCCTCGTGTCCCTAACACAAAGATATGCTTATAATATACTTGTGTAATATAGCTTACAAGTTCGGACCTTAACGGACCGGTGATCAAAGAAATTGAAATTTGATCCGGCATTGTGCACAAATTTTGCAACATTGAAGTTACCTTAAGTTTAAAGGAGGTTAAAATTAAAAGCGATATTTATTTTTTCTTACGAAAAAATTACGAAGTAATTTATTTTAATACTGACTGTGAAATTTGAGATTAGACGATATATACGATATATATACGAGCGCGATAGATTTACATCCGACACATGCATGTTTTTTTACGATGTTTTCCTTAAGTGTTCAGCACGAGATGAATTTAAAACACAAATTAAGTACATGAAAATTCAGTGATCTTTGCCTTTGAAACCAAACTAGAATAGTTTGGTTTCAAAGGATTAAGATTCAGGAGTTAAAACCTCTGACGCACGATACGACTAGCGTGATCAGGCGCAGGACCAAAGTACAGTACAGTACAGTAACAGCCGGTTAATTTCCAACTTCTAAGGTCTTCTCTCCCTTTTGAAGAGAAGGCTTACAGCTTATTCATGTGCTTAATTTATAAACATAAATTAAGCACATGAAAATTCAGTGGTGCTTGCTCGGGTTTGAACCCACGGTCATTGGTTAAGATTCACGCGTTCTAACCAGTAGGCCATCTTGACTTCTTTCAGGACCAAAGGCGTTACATGTTTTCAGGAACAGGATTGTAATTTGCTCGAACTTTCGTTTGCTTTCTAGAATTACTTGATAGTAAAATTCAAAAAGTTTTTACCACCTTTTACCATGCAGATCATGCAGGCAATATATTTTAGATATATAAAGTTCTCTAAGTTTTATATATGGTTTTTTATTTCTCTTTCTAGGACAACCATCAGTAGACACAATATCACATCAAAAACGATGTTGCATTTCTAAATCATCTTAGTAAATTATCTACTGATTAAAGCTAGCGTCAGCATGCACTATCACATTACACAATTATAAAATTAATTAATCACATATATTTAAATATGAATATATTGAAAGCTGATAGAAATAAAATATGGTAAAAGCATTAAGAGTTAAAATATAAGTTAGACATAATAAATGGTTAGAGAACAGACACTTTTTTAAACTTTTTAATAAGCTTTTAATTTTTTCTATAAATATGTAATGCGTTTCTAGTTTTTTTTTATTTTAATTTTATATATTATAAAAATGACTGTAAATAGCTCAAAAATAATAGTCAATTAAATAAAAATAATATATCTCATATTTAATATTGATTAATAAATTATTATATTATATATTTATACCACGTTCACTCGCTTAGGAGTAAGGAATAAATGCTTAAATAATCCTGCGTTCCCTGCAAAGCCGTCTCAAGGATTACTCTGACAATAATCTTGGTTGGGATATATTCCAGTTACCAAACCAAGCCCTGTGCTAATTATGAACCCAACTCAAGTCCCTCTTTAATTATTGCCTTACTATTAAGGGTCCGTTCACACAGACCGGCTCGGAGAGCATCGGCCTGCTTTTTTCTTTTCACACAGACCGGGTCGTATACGCTTGGAATTGGCCGGAGCGGAGCCGCCAACTATTTCACATCGACCGGCTGGAAGAGATCTGAAAGCGGGTGCGGTGCGCGAGCGAGAAAGAGCACGCAAGCGGAGCCGGTCGGCTCCTTTTATTACTTCACACGAAGCGCGTTCAGGCATTTTTAATGACAAAAAAGGTGCAAATGCAAAAATAAACTTTACTACAATCACTCAAAACACTGTTTCCAACGTGATAAAAATCTGCTCTCCTCTCCGAGCCGGTCTGTGTGAACGGACCCTAAATGTCCTATATCGGTATAATAGTAGCACATCGATTTTTCTCTTTCTATCATCAACATTTTGACATTCCAAAGAAGGAGACAAACATTTCCGTTACTATACACAAACCACGAAAAGCTTAGCGAACGATCATCCAACCTTCATCTTTTGATCCACCTGAAAGATATCGTCAGACTTATAAGGGCTGATATTAAAAATGATAAGTACCCCGTTAAGGGTGACCATAATTTGCGGAGTAAAATGGCATTAATTTTGAAGTGAAATTTCAGGTAAAGTTTGTGTAGTTGGACAATAGGTAATAAGGTAGTAATAAAGGTTTTACATTCAACAAGTGTGCTAATTACAGAGCGTTCTTTATATGAAATAATTATATAATATTATAGGTATTTTTAATTTTATAAAAATATATCATACAGTACAGGTAACCGATTTCGAAGTTTCTCTTTAATTTTTTTAAAAATGTTTTTTGTTTCGTGTTAATCATGCGCGCATGGTTAATGGTGGAAAAATTTATTTAAGTTGATAGGTTAAGGTTAATTCCGATTACTCTTCATACATGTTCATACATGTTCAACATGGATAATGTACAAAACAGCTTCTTTCTAATTCATCAATGCACTACAATTAAGACTTTGCATACTTTATATCGTTCTTGTTTGTACATTGTGCGCAATAATAAATAAAATCTTTTGTCTTGCAGCTACTTATTATATAAAACTGAAATTTAATATGTTAAATGTATTCTATTAATTGAGTAATCCAAAGTTTTAATAAGTTGTTCAACATTGAAAAGGCCAGCATGCTTAATCCTTGTACTATAACTTTTACTATTGAAATTCCAATGATAATATTCCACGTTTTTAGAATTAATTTAAAGCTAAAAGAACTACTCTATAATCTTTAGAATAATATTATATACAACAAAAAAAATATAAATTAATTCAATAATTGGTAGTTGTATATAAAAAAAAAAGAGAAATTTAAATTTATATATTTTAAGTTTACGATCTATGCATAGATTATTTCAAATATCTTAAAGCTATTTTGTTATTGTTTCATTAATAAAAATATTGATAGAAATAATAAAATTAAAAATTACACCAACTTTCTTGAGTCCACAGTTTTTATTTTAATTTAATTTATGGTCATAGTATTAAGGTCCGGCTTTTATATAGATATTGAAACAGATAGGGTCGCCATTTTAAAATTTGCGTTCAAAGAATGTCACTACGTTTTATGATTTTATTAGATATGTCATGTTCCTTATAATATAGGTTTGTCACGTTGGTCCAATAAATATATATCAAAACATTTATTAATAAATTCAATATATTTTTCTTATAATTACAATATATAGTAATGATGTGTATAGTATACGTGTCACGCATAAACATTAGAGAGCGGCGGCATGCTGCCGTCCGTCACGGCATACGAGTTGATTTTGCCCCCTAAGGGCGCAAATAGATGTTCCACATAAAAAAATAAAAATAAGAGCCCTAATCTCGCAAATATTGTCTCCTCAAGAGATTTGAAACTTACTCCGCTATGTTGCTCCAATACACAAAAAAAATCCATATCATCCAGGGGACTTGCCCCTATCTAATCAGCTCTACACCCTAAATGCAGGGGAAACGTATTTAGTGCAAAATATTTATGTATATAGTTTAATTTAGTTAACTGTTGCTATATATAGTTTAATTTAGTTTCTGCAGGCGAATGTAATTAGTTTCTGTGTGGTTAGAAAACTAGTAAAAACACTTTAAAATTAGATGAAATTAAATGTTTTCTGAGGTGTGAAATTGTTAAAACATTGTGCGTGGTTTGTAAACGAGTTTATGTTATTTCTACTTTAGTGTGAAATAGAACCTACCTCTCCTGTATTGTTTTAATCATTAGATTTGAATTTGTAATTAGTTTGCGTGGAGTTGGGACGTTTTGTAATTAGTCAATTTATTAGTGGTTATGTTATGTGCTAACCTGGGTGGGTACCCTGAAGGGTACTATATTGCTATACGATATTATAAATTCTAACTAATATTGTACACAAGATAGTGAGTTTGTTTATTTTTTTATGCTTTCACGTCTTAACTACTCAACTTATCGTTATGATATTCGTTTGTAATTTAGCATACATACTGACAATATAGAAAAAATACAGAGAAGGATAAAGGGTAACTAATACCTGCGATCGGAAACTAGTAAAGAAATGAATAAGGTTACTTATGAAATGTCTACGTGACATTCTGTTGTCTTGATCTTTTTATGATACGATACAAAGATATGATACTTACATGAAAGTTAATCACGATCTATTTGTCTATTGCGAGTATTTTTTTTATTAATGTGATAGCGTTTACATTAACTGACATTTGTGTGAAACGAAAACACTAGTGACAATTATCATATAAAATGCAACAGTATTAAAAAAATTGTCAATTTTAATCATTCCGATTTTTTTACTCACCTTGTTTGTTAATAAAAAAAATCACTCAATATTCCCTCAGACATGTTCTCTCTATCGTCTATGGTTTTTGGTTACCCTATACTGCCCCATTTAGAACAATAAATATCTATCTTATAGTCTGAATGGCCAATAAATATAAAAAAAAAATGTAAAAACATTAATGATTATATTATTTTAATTTATTGCACTACACAACAACATATATACAAACACACAACTATAACTTACTATTTAAAATTTATTCAGGTAATTAAAGCTGTCAAAAAACACCAACCAACATGAAATGTATCTTTGTCACCATCCTGTATAATAACGTTTACAATCTGTTACACACATTAACGATGCGCATAATTGTGTAAAATAAAAATTAATTCAATTAATAAATATTCATGAGATCGATACGAGCCCGAAACATTTTCGTCATTAAAACGAACGGATATGAACCGAGCGAGCTACTATAGTCAGTTTGGAGCTACATTGCAAACGTGATTGATTAAATTTTTGATATGGCATTTAATATATTATCATTAATATCTATCTATAAAAATAAAAATCTTATATAAGATATATATAGTATTTGTTGATAGAATTTTGTGCAAGCCCTGGGTAGGTTTCAGTTAGTTTTTAAATGTGCTTAAAAATTAACTAAAACTATGAATAATTTGCCGCTAAGCTGTGTTCTCCTCGCCAATTTCGACCATGGTGGTCAATCTCAAGAGTGGTTAACCACCTGCGCAGGGTATATCTATCTCTATATCTGTGCACTCTATTTCTTTTCTCTCATAATGTGGTGGGACCGAAAAGAGTTAAAGCGCAGGATTAACCTGCTTCAAAGTGAGTGTACGCAATTTCAGACTCCGGGCTGCTATTGAGAACCTTCGACAGAAATACCCTAATACACATTATCGGCCTATAAGATATCCTCAAGAAATAGCCTTATAACTAGCCACAAGACCAACAAGGCAGTCAATAAATTGTGTATGTATGTATCAGTTTCTTTATTTAATCACATTTATTCGGTTATAGGGATCTTTTCAAAATAAAAATCCACCACATTAAATATATAACACAATAGACAAATTTCAGATGTATTTATAAAGATATTAAATAACCAAAAGTCTCCGCCTGTTCGGTAAATATCATTTTAATATCAGTTAAGTTTTATTTATCGAACCAAACTGACCTTTATAGTCATTATAATAAAGAACAGCTCAGATGCGATGCAATTTTGGCACCCTTTCACATCATTATTATTTACAAGGTAACTATTCAGTTCGCACACCGCAAAGTGGACATACTATTTTATGCCTTAATAAATAGTGTAACTCAATGTCCTCGGATCAAATCCATATTAATTGTATTGGGTTTTAAAAAGTTCCGATGTTGAATCTGAACTTTTCTATAGTAACACTGCCTCGTCAGTCTAGTGGCTATATATAAAGCCGCAGATCCGGATATTTTTGGGATAACCTCGGAAACCAATAACTACTGACCATCCCCAGGTCCAGCCATTTGGGTTTTCCTGTCGAAGAATCTAAGTAGGTCTCAGTATCCAGTCGTGTCTGATTGCTGTCTCATGGGATTATAAGACTGAAGAAATAGAGAGTGCTTATCTACTATAAAATGTCCTGCACAGTTGGCTAATGTCTATGTTGACTGGCGGCTGTTGCCGACATCGGCCAGGAATAGATCACGATCATTAACTTATGATACAACTTATTCTTACTTACTTATAAAATATACTTTGCTTATCACGACTTAAAATATCAATTCGAATCAATCAATCATTACAAAACAAGTATTGTATTGTATATTTTTTTATAATAATATATAAAATCCAATTCTATTTCATTGTTTTTATATTTATCGGATAAGATTTTTTTAAGGACAATGATCTAATCAAAAATCGACTGAGTAATAATTTTAGTATTTTTTGAACTCGGAACACTCACTTCAATGTATGAAACCATATTAGATAAATTAGGAAATTATACAATAGTGTATAATTAAAAATGTTTATATACTCAGTGTAGTAAAATTTAAAAATAGTATATAATTAGCAATATCAAGAAACTTAAACGTCATCATTTTATAAGAACCATTTCTTTGATATTTGAAAAAAACTGTATTAAATTTTATATACTTTTAGTATCTTTATCTTTATTAATAATAGAGATTAAAAATAGTAATCATTAGAAAGAGGTTTGTGCTATTTATTTTAATTCCAATTCGGTTGGTTAACTCCTCGTTAGGTAATAAATAATCTGTGTTAAGAAGTAACAGTCCCGTTCCCCTCTTTACATATAACAAAATGTTTTTTGTGTTTTCTCTTTATGACTTTTTATAAAAAATAATAAATTCTATTGTTAACGATATTAACGAGAATATGTGTTATGAGTTTGTGTGTGCGTATGTGTGTGAAATATTTTGACAATATTATTAATTTACATAAATGCCTCATCCAAAGTTGTTGCATCAGAGTGCAGTAAAATCTCATCATGATGTGAAGTATCGCCTACATTTCGTCTCAATTCCAACTGAAAATTACTTTATAGTGGACGTGAGGCTCCAATAGACTATTGGGACGAAGACAGGAGATTAAATAACTTCAATTTTATCTAACAGAAAGGGTGACTTTGGAATACATTTTGAAAGAGGTTTTATATATTTTTTATAATAACCTTTAACGCAAGTCAATTGGATGTATATTTTTATTGGATTTTCAAATCTCGTTACTTTTAATGTGCTATAAAGTATGTTTTATTGTATTTTATTTATTTATGTTATGTATTAATTATTGCTGATTGTGATTTACTACTCGGTTGTAGGGCTTTGTTCAAGGTCATCTGGGTATATACCATCCCCTCATCAAATACTTTACCGCTAAATTCCTAAACTAACGTATTCCACCACGCTCCTCTAATGATTTTTTACTGACACATGCAGATTTCCTTCACCGTCGACTAAAAGATTAACTATAAACACAAAATTAGCATTTGAAAATTTAACGCTGATGACCCGAATTTGAAATATTTTAACTAATCGACGAAAAAAAATTCAATATTTATCACATACACCCTACAGTCCATACGTTTACTAAATTTGATCTCACTACAAATATTTCTCTTTGTGACCCTAACTATCCAAATCGAGAGTATTCCTTTGACAAATTATCTTATCCTTTGATTTTTTTATCCGCCCGATGTCTCCGGGTATTCCTTTTACCCGGCCAATAAACGGACATCGGTCTTTACGATGCCAATGATAGGTTTGTTAGTTTATTCGTAGGTCGGGTTTATTTCTCCTTTTTGATGTTCGTTTGCAAATCCCACATTGAGACTTTATACACAGTAATGGTTTAAATAAATGTTTATGTTTCTAATAATATTAAGGGCGTTTTCGTAGGAGGTTTATTTTAAGGGTCGCATGAATTATTGTACGCTATACATTATGCTGTCAGAAAAATTAGTAACGTTTCAAACAGGCTAGAATTATGGAAGTAGAAAGACTAATCTATATAAATGGTTATTATATTGACTTAATAATAAATTAGCTTAACGTATTTTTTTATAATTTCGATCCACAGCTTCGTCCGCGTATGAGGATGAGACGGATGCTAGATACCAACCCTTTGTCCATTTCTGTACGCCAAAACAAACTTTACAACAACGTGTATGCAAAATTCATGAACAAATATTGTAGAGATGTAAAATCGTAACAAACAAACTCTCTTTTAAGTAAGCAAAACTGTTATGTGACTTTCATTTTAATAATAATAGTGAAAAACAAACAACTTAAAAAATATTATAAAAAAAAATTATTATAGTACGATAATCTCCGCCAGGCCGATTTTAGCCACGGCGGCCAATCTCAAGAGATATTAGCCAACTGTGCAGGAGATATTATAGTGCACAAGTGTGTGCGCAAACACGGGTGCACTTTCTATTCCCTAACTCTCATAATCCGATGGGATGGCAATCTGACACGACCGGAAAGAGTTCAGGCGCAGGACCAACAGGTTAACGTGCTTTCCGAGGCACGGGACATATATACTTCCAACTTCCAGATTCCGGGTTGCTACTGCGAATTTTCTGAACACCCAATAACTTTATATTGGCCCGACCTGGGAATTGAACCCAGGACCTCCGGGTCTGCGGCCTTACATCAAGCCAATAGACCAACGAGGCAGTTAACTTTAATATAATTATGATATAACTAGTATAAAAATAATTATAATATAACTTATTAGCTTTATTGTAGTATACTTCATAGACATGTGACGACATTTAAGTCTACCATGGTCTACGAAGGCTACAAAAAACGTAGCCGTACTACGAGCGTGTACAACTTTCGTCAAATTGAATTTTAAATCCGATTTTCATAATGAAAGTTTATCGATCTTGTGTAATTTAATTTTAATAAATGCAATTTTAAATCGGCAATAATTAATACAGTTTTGCAAATAACTTCTCTCGTTCATTTTGCCACAGATTATACAAACAACCTTTGGGAATGTTTTATTCATAAATTATTAAGTGCGACTTGGAATTAAGGAGGTATTTTGCATGAATTAAGTTGCCTTATAATGTTTTATAAACGAGTTCAAATAATAAAGACATTTTTTTTCATAAATTGATATGTATATTTATGAAATATATACAAATGTGAAGGTTCATTTCCGTATTTAAAACAAAAAATCTTTGGTTTTCTTATGTACATATGTATGTAATAATTCTATAGCTATGATTCTTCTCACCTTCCATTTTTTAATCTTTTAAATATTTAAATTATATTCAATATTTGATGAACATAGATTAGACAATGATATGAAATATATAATTTAAACTCGTGTAGAGCACGAGGTTGAGGAGTATGTATAATTATCAGTTTTGTTTTTATATTTCAAACAATTATTTTGCAAATACATATCGAAGCGTCAATTGATCAATTTGTGTCAATTAATAATAATAATAAACGTAATAAATATGTTTTGGATGTTTCACATTAAAAAAAAAACCAAACAACCCAATTTCCAGCCTTCCAGCATATTTTTGTTTTTATTTTTAGTCAATCAATCAATCAATCAACAGCCAATCGTTGTCCACTGCTAAACATAGGTCTCTCCCAAGGTGCGCCAAAGCTCCCTGTCCTCCGCCTTCCGCATCCAGTTGGTGCCCGCCACCTTCTTAAGGTCGTCGGTCATAGTAGTCATATTAGTCATGACTTAATAATCTCTCATCGGTTAAAAATATCTCGCGATTAAATTTTTAACCGTACAAAGTCGGGATTAGCGTCTAGTTTTCAATAAAAAACAGACATATTTTTTCAAACGAAATGTATTGTGTGTCGGTACAGTCTATGTACCGTGCGGTTCTCGACAGCTAGCAACTATCCGAGTAAATCTCACACAGCTGTCGGCAATAAATACAGGGTAGGGTTGCCATGACAACGGCAAATCATCTGGAAAAGTCCTTAAATTGAAAACTTAGGGCAATATCGCTATTTATTTTGAGAACTTGTGTTATATACCAAACTTATGTTATTAAATGTGTATGTATTTGTGTAGAACTTATAAATTATCATCATTATATATTTAAGTATTTAATACGTATCAAATATCACTATATCGTCTATAATGTTTAAATATAGAACACAGAACATTCCTTTACTCGCGATTGGTAAAAAACCGAAATGCTTTTTTATAAGCGATTTTTGTGTTTATTTTTATATAAATTGTTAAAATAGTTTTAATTATCCATTCTCTATTTATTTTTACTGCAACCGGAATACATTAGTGCTATGTATTGGTAATTTAACTGAGTTTCCAGATAATAACACTATGATTTTAAATATATATATCGGTTATAAAAAATATATATCTTTGAGTAATAAATTTTATCTGCAATTATAAAAAATAACATCATCATCATTGTCACCAACCGCTATCAACTGTTGGATATAGTTCTTTCATAGGGTGAGTCAAAACTCACATTTCTCCACCTTTGCAACTAGTCGGACTATCGGATATATATTCTTTAATAATTCTTATCCGCAATAATAATCATTTATGGAATCTCTAAAAAGGAACGCTATGGAGATTAATTAATGTACCGACTGCGCGACAGAATCGTCGATATTACGACAATATCTAATTCTCTCTTCGTACTACTCGACTTGACTTTACACGTTAAGATTTACAGGAAGCCATTTAATGTTTGCAATCGCTCAATGTACTGACAATCGTATACATTTTTTTTATTGTTAGTTAATTCTTCTTTTATTATTAGTGTTTTTTAAACGTATCAGCGGTGGTTTATTTTTATAAGTAATTAACAGTCTGAAAATCAGCGTTGTATCACTACTATACTGGTGGTAGAGCTTTGTGCAAGCTCGTCTGGGTAGGTACCACCCGCTCATCAGATATTCTACCATAAAACAGCAGTACTTGGTATTTTTGTGTTCCGGTTTGAAGGGTGAGTGAGCCAGTGTAATTACAGGCACAAGGGACATAACATCTTAGTGCCCAAGGTTGGTGGCGCATTGGTGATGTAAGCGATGGTTAACATTTCTTACAATGCCAATGTCTAAGGGCGTTTGGTGACCACTTACCATCAGGTGGCCCACATGCTCGTCCACATTCCTATTCTATAAAAAAAAAATCATAAACAACATGGCATTTAGTTGCATTTGCCTTCTTATTTTATTGTTATATAAATATATAACGCTCTTTAATTGTAAGCTTAATCCTTGTAATGATATTTAAAACAATAAATTATTGTTATTATTAAATGTATTGTTACGATACCGATTGACAATAGAGAAGTCATTCTGAACGTAGATAGCCAACTATGTGGGAGAGGTTATAATGCGCAATAACAGGTGCGCTCTCTATTCCTTCACTCTCAGAGTGACATGTCATAATTAGAGAGAGACACATATATGTCAGCCTGCTACTATGACTCTCATGACTGAATAACTGAATAACTTTTCATTAGCTGGTTCAAACCCCAGACCGAAACGGTCGTTAATATAGAAGCCTTGTGTTTTTTAGTATTTTGCAACGAGTCTGATCATATCTATGAAAATCCTACCCGGGTCTTTGAAAACGAATAATAGCAATGCCAATACTGGTGGTAGAGCTTTGTGCAAGCTCCTCTGGGTAGGTACCATTAACTCATCAGATATTCTACCGCAAAACAGCAGTACTTGGTATTGTTGTGTTCCGGTGTGAAGGGTGAGTGAGCCAGTGTAATTACAGGCACAAGGGACATAACATCTTAGTTCCCAAGGTTGGTGGCGCATTGGTGATGTAAGGGATGGCTAACATTTCTTACAATACCAATGTCTGGGTGTTGGTGACCACTTACCATCAGCGTGGTAAAAAGGAAATACTTAATTCTTATAATTCATATTTACCCCTCCAATTAAATGAATAACGTATTGAGAAGCTATTGATATAAAATACCTTACTTATAAACGTTGCCTAGCGACTGTTAAGTTAAGCACGAATGTATCTCTTTCTGTCATTATTGATTGGACATTCGAAAGAAGAAGACACAGCATTGTTTAATTAAAGCCTTTATTATTTTTGATTGTTAACCATATATATTGAAACATCTGCACACGTACGTAGTTGACGTATTTAATACACGTACGAAACGATTTGCTTCCTCGTTTCTGATACGCACCTCCAAGATCTATAATACCCTCCCGACCTCCGTTTTCCCCACCACCTACAATATGGGTACCTTCAAGTCAAGAGTGAATCATCATGGGCATCTTCTAGGCAAGCGCGCTCCATCTTAGACTGTATCTCACTTTCAATCAGGTGTGATATCAGTCAAGCGCTAGCCTATACAGTTAAAAAAAATATATCATGATGACTAGTCATGACAGGACTTTTTTATTACTATAAAGCATTTTTACATGACACGACATAACAATCGAGGACATGACATGACGTCATTCAAATTCCATTTGGTGTAGTGTTCTACAAAGCTCGGTAAGCTTGTTCAAAAATTCACACAAAATGCTGGCTGACTCTACAAAAATGTTAATGCTTTAAGGTTATACAATTTTCAATTTCTTCATTCAAACAAAGCATAACACGTTACCAGCGGGTTGGAAAAGAAAATCTGAAAAATTTCTCTTATCTGAAACTCACCGTTTTTTTTCGACAAAAATTATAAAAGTTTACATTTTTCAACATAAAGAAACAGCCACTCAACCATGAAATTACTAATTTTATAATAACTTTTTAAACACAAATATTCCTTTACAATTCTAAGTTTAGCAACAGAGTTCATACATCTTCTAGTATTGTGAAACCGTAAAAATTGTCCCACAAAAGAGTCTAGCAGACTCTAGGAGTCGATTCACTTGATTAAGTATGAGAGTTACATCATAATGTGTACATCACGAAAAGCAAGTGAATACACGAATAATGTACAGTTTACTATTGAAATGGACGTGGATTAATTGCCCGAGATGACCGACTGTTCATCGAGCTGTTCGTTG
Organism: Nymphalis io; assembly: GCF_905147045.1. Lineage (NCBI taxonomy): Eukaryota > Metazoa > Arthropoda > Insecta > Lepidoptera > Nymphalidae > Nymphalis > Nymphalis io. Next base: position 1,138,437 of record NC_065912.1, read on the forward strand.
ATTGAATAGTGATGTGCTTATGTATTTATCGATACTTATAAACCTGTTGTTGATGATATATCGATATAATAGATGCATCATTGTTACAATAAAATATTGTGAAAATTTCATTTGCTTTGTTATATTTTTGAAATATGTACATGTATTATTATATATTTACCGAGAATGTTCTATGTATTTATGTATGTATGATTTTGTAAATTTATATTTAACTTTTAAGCAAATTACTGTACTTTACTGGTGCAGCAATTTTGTTTTTTTTTTTATATATATATTTTTATTTACTAGTGTAGTTATAGTTATAGTTAACTCCTGTTTTCTAAGTTGAAATTAATTTTCGATATTTACTTCATCGATGTTTGACGAGCTGGTTCGCGTGGTTGGTAGAGACTTGCCTTGCACGGCGAAGGATGTGGTTTTGATTCCCACCCAGGACAGACATTTGTGTGCATAAACATGTCTGTTTGTCCTGAGTCTGGGTGTAAAATTCTATATAAGTATGTATTTTTTGCCGACTGTACTGGACGTCATAGCGTTTGGACTTTACTACCACTTACCATCAGGTGGAGTAGAGTCATTTGCCCTCCCGGCGAATATAAAAAAAAATTACAAAAGAAAAGTAGTATATGTATTAGTATATGTATTATATAGTACCACCAACTGGATGCGGAAGGCGGAGGACAGGGAGCTTTGGCGCACCTTGGGAGAGGCCTATGTTCAGCAGTGGACAACGATTGGCTGTTGATTGATTGATTGATTGATATGTATTATATCAGTTGTCTGGTTTCCATAGTACAAGCTCTGCATAATTTGGGATCAGATGACCGTGAATAATGTCCAGGAATTATTATTATTGTAATTAAGCATTTTGGTTTGAATAAGTTGCTTTTTTATGTCTTTAATTGCACATATTAACACTTTCTAGGACAGTAAACGCTTATAAATGTTGTAGCAATTACTCAGCTATTGGGTCTTTTCGACTGTCTCTGAACTTTTTAGTAATATTTAATTGTATTATTGTCAGAGAACACCAGAACATTATTTTTTGTATATATATATTTTTTAACATATCATTTTTGTGTATAAATTTTTTATCATAATATGTTAGTTTTAATTTTTATATTTTTGTTATTTTTTTTTAATTCTTTTTTAATTTATTTGTATACGTGTTGTTTTGCTTATGCGATACATTTGAAAATATTAAGTTGGAGTGAGCGATGCTTAAATTGTGAAATTACATGATGAGTTAGCCTATAATTGCGATGTATACTGTTAATAAGTGTCATTATTAGGAATTGTTATTCTCTGGGACAGACATATAAAAACATTGTACATTGTGTTGGCTTCCTATATATATTAACAATAATAAATGGTGTTAGGTATCGATAAAAGAGTACATGACTAGCGAGCAGGTGGCCGACTTTTCTATTAATTGATCTAGTCGACAGTTTCGCGCGGCCCGTGGCTCGTGGTCCGTGGCAAGGAAGTCAATTTTGTGACAACCTTCTTTATTGTTTTTCCCTCAGAACTGAACTAATACAGAAGTGAAATGAAACGCTTTATACGAATTAAATAATTTGCGATCATACATACGAACTTGATTTGCTGTATTATTTTATTCAATAGAACCGACACGGACTTGTAGTTAGAACACGTTTTAACTAATGGTAGCGGGTTCAAACCCAGGGTTTGTGTTTATATTTCATTTCGTGCTCGACGTTGAAGGAAAACATCGAGGATGAGAATTTGCCACATGTGTATCAAGCAGGATAATTGGAACAGCTTGGTGCATAAGCAGCAAAGCGTGAAGCGTAAGAATAACCATAAAAATGAAAGGCTGTGCTTTACTTTGCTAGTATTGCGTGTTGTAGAAATGAACGTCGAACTTTGAACATTCACTTTTTGTGAATCTATATAAATTCGATTCGTCATTTAATTTTATATCTGTAACGTATTTCCGAAACGGTGCTTGATTTTATATAATCAATAAGAATATATAAGTAATTATATATTGAATAAAGATTGTGATATTGATTTACATAAATGTATAATACAAATTATTTAAGCTGTGATGGCCCAGAGGTAAGAACGCTTGAATCTTAACCGATGATCGTGGGTTCAAACGCAAGCAAGCACCACTGAATTTTCATGTTAAAATTTGTGTTTATAATTCATCTCGTGCTTTACGGTGAAGGAAAAAATCGTGATAAAACTTGAACTTGAGCGGGTGATACCTGCCCAGTCAACTTTGCACTTAGCCCTACTCTACTAAGTAATCTACCAACTACTCTACGAAGTAACTGTGAGATAATTTTTAAAAGCATAACGTTGCCATTTCTATCATAGAATTCTTCTTAGGTTACTCCGACACTCGCTTGCGCTTGACAAGTGACGGCCGCTAATGGAACCAAAGTCTGTATGGATGATGCGATACGTCGTTCAATATTTGTAAATGGCTGAACAATATTTTATAAACTGACAAGGTGTGATCGATATATATTGCTCTTTAAATATGAAACTATATCCAACTTTCTAAAGGCTACTCTGATTTTATTTAATATTACAATAGTTTAGTTTATGCCTTAACATCATGGTAGTTAAAATAATAAATAAATAAAATAAATATATTTCAGGCTTATCCCGTATAAAGTTAATAACTATATATCTTACAAGCTATGTTAGTAATTAATATAGACACTGGAGCACGATGCACACACACATGCGTGTATGCCCAGTGCCGCAGTACACAATTATATTAAATATATATATATATATAATTTACATTTACATGACATAGAAGCTTTCCTGCACCTTGCGCATCATCGATGCAGCCCATTACTACGTACATAGTACTAGTACGTAAAATACTCGTCTGTGTGCGCTTACGCGAATATAGCTGACGCACTGCCTGCTTACACTTGAATCACAGGCCGCACCTGAATACCTGGCAAAATGAATTAAATAACGTAACTTACATTCACCGTACATCGGACAAATTTACGGGCCAACATATTACATCGCACTGAAATTTCTCTTCTTTCCCTTTCCATATCTAGTTCAATGTACAATTAAAATAAAATTTAATCAAATAATTGAAATTAACGTGCATACTGAACTTTTCGGCTTTACAATATAAAAATATATATTAGGTAATTTAAACGTCCACGTTGACCCAATATATTACCTTACCATTTTCTTCTTTTCCAACTCTGACAGATTGGTGTGATTTGGAGAACATATTAGGACTCAAAAGCTTGAGTAATCAACTTTTTAACCATTCGCACTATTTATTCGAATAATATATAAACAAACATTAATATTTTTTAGAAAATTATGCTGATATGACCTATTTAAACTGATAGGATAATCTAATTACAAAGAAAAGGGGAAAAAAAATAATGTATGATTGTATGCTTAATCTTAGCAGTTATAAGTAAAAAATAATTAAAATTTAACGTTCCGAGTTAAAGCTTAGCAGCTTAAGTTGCATCGTTTATTAGAGATTCGAAAGAAGAAGACAGAATTGTTTAACTAATTGCTCACTCAACAACGTGAATTTATCATAAAGGCAGTCTTTTGTCCTTGTCTTCCTATGGATAGACGATGGTGAATGTTTTGTAATGTGGTTATCAGAAAATTCTAACGCGGCGGCATTTCTATGTCACCAGTCACGATTCCCTAGTTCCGCGTGTGTGCGTGGTGTGTATACTATTACACATACTTCGTTGCTGTTTATACTAATATTATAAATGAAAGTAACTCTGTGTATCTGTAACGCTTTCATAGCTAATCTATTGGACTGATTTTGATGAAATTTCATATAAAGCAAGCTTGTTTTTTTTTTTTTTTATATTCGCCGGGAGGGCAAATGACTCTACTCCACCTGATGGTAAGTGGTAGTAGAGTCCAAACGCGACGACGGCCAGTACAGACGGGAAAAACGTTCTGCACTGGCCGCCTTCGCCTTGCCGGCCCGCAAGATGCCTCTTCACGCCTCGTTTGAAGGAACCCGGGTTATAAGAGGAGGGGAACACGTGAGCTGGTAAGGAATTCCATTTTCTGGAAGTGCGACAAAGAAAGGAGTTGCCAAATTTCTTTGTTCGCGATGGAATTAATGTCACAGTTAAGCGGTGACATCGAGAACCAGCTCTCGTGGACTTAAGAAGGAAGGGGGAATCAGGAATACCCATGTAAACCAAAGGACATAGGTTACTTTTTTACATCTAACCCCTAACACATCCTCTAACATGAGAGTAAAGCTGCGGGCGAAGACTAGTTATTATTTAGATAAGAAATATATATTAATTTAATTAATGTAAAATGTGATTTTATTTATTCTAAACCATATTTATAACCATTAATTTCAATGTTTCATATGTACCCAGCGAGCCGTGACGACCACATTTTTTTATAACATAATTTCTTAACAATATATTTTTAACAAAGGTTGCCTGAAAGAGATACGTTGTAAGTGATAAAGCCTTTGCATACTTTATGATCTACCTGTTATTTTATATACGATTTGCGAATTGTGCAATAAAGACTTAAAATAAATGAATAAAATATTTCGAGCACATTTTATAATTAAAATATATGGAAGTAGTAATTCTTTCCAAATGACCACAAATGCTGGAGCCATTCAACAAAATAGTAGTATTTCTTTTTCGTAAAGTTTTAATGCATCTGGTTCAATCGGCTGTGGTTTTAGCTACAAATCTCCAGCTCAGAACTAATACCTCAGCTACGGTGCAGAGGAAATGAGTCATTCATTTTAGCTAGACTTAAAACTTTTAGCCTTTCTAAGGATACTGATTCTATTGATAAAGGGACGTTGAGAAATAATGGCTCACATTTTATTTTATTTCAAGTCACAACGATTCCTTATATTGGCTATCCTTAACACAGGTTATTCCTATAATCTAGCCAGTATTACTAGAATACAATAATAACAGCCTGTGAATGTCCCACTGCTGGGCTAAGGCCTCCTCTTATTTTTGAGGAGAAGGTTTGGCGCTTATTCCACCACGCTGCTTCAATGCGGGTTGGCGGAATACACATGTGGCAGAATTTGGGTGAAATTAGACACATGCAGATTTCCTCACGATGTTTTCCTTCACCGTCAAGCACGAGATGAATTATAATCACCAATTAAGCACATGCTTGCCCGGGTTTGAACCCACGATCATCGGTTAAGATTCACGCGTTCTAACCACTCGGCTTTTTTAATTCATTATTTTATCATTATTATATTTAAAACGATAGGTGTTCTGGTGGTAATGTGGTAATCAAACCTTACATCGCTAATGGGTCACCAATCTTGGAGTCTTAGATTTGAACCCATGTATTTTATTTAATTCATCTATGAATTCTGTCTAGTTTGTAAAGCAGTTCAAACTCACGTTAACTTACTAAGCTTACGCACATTGGTCGGCTGTTACGTCATCAGTTAAACCAACCAATGGCCATTTAAATTTACATTTTGTAACGTAAAACAAATAATGAAAACTCGTAAGTCAAACGAAATGTGGCTAACCTTGCGTGCAATATCCACTGTAAAGAAATACTCCACTAACATTGTATAAGGCTGATTCCATTGTATCATTTTATTATTTGAAATTAATTGTATGTATTTAAAGAACGCAATACTGGTTTTCAGCTGGACCCTTTAACTCGGAATTTACGCAAAATCAACAAACAATTAAATAATAATTAAAATAGAGTAAGCAGTTTTAAATAAAATTAAAAGCTTGGTTATTCATAGCATTAAAAACAATTAAATATATGCTATCTACCTATCTTTATGTTAAAAGCTATAAGATCGTAAATAATTATCATCCAATAAAATCAATCCTCTTTGTATGAAATGTTTATTGGTATGTTCGTCGTGTGTTTGTTTGTCCCTCTATCTGTTTGAAAATGCTTGTATCATATAATTGAATATACTAACTCTTTTCTGATAATAAAATAAAATAAGTAATTAAATAAAATTGAAATCGACAAAATATATAAAGGCTACTCCACGCTTACTATCACATACATAATATTTTATGAAATACGTCTTATTAATGAAAGATATTTTAATGTAATATTTAAATTTATAAATTGGCAAAGTTTAAAGTATTCGAGGTTTTTTTAAACAAAGGTAACTAATTTTCAAAAACTTGTTACGGCTTTTGAGACGTCTTTGAACAGTGGAAACAAGCCCTCACTCGTTATATTATACTTGACGTAGGACTTGCGTGATATTTCAATGACATACATTGTTATTTATGAATTTGTCCCTTGACATGACATGAGCAGACAATTTTGCCCTTAAATACTATAAAAAGAAAGGGCAAAATACTATAAATAAATCAAAAAGCTGGATAATATTATTATTTCGTTTATTTTTGTCTCGGAGGGAAATATATTTAGAATACATTATTCAGACTCAAGTAGAAGACTCAAAGTTATCAAGTAATAGTCTGGTGGTAAGGCTTTGTGCAAGCTCGAGTGGGTATGTACCACCCACTCATCAGATATTCTACCGCAAAACAGCAGTACTTGATATTTTTGTGTTCCGGTTTGAAGGGTAAGTGAGCCAGTGTAATTACAGGCACATGGGACATAAAATCTTAGTTCCCAATTTTGGTGGCGCATTGGCGATGTAAGCGATGGTTAACATTTCTTACAATGTCAATGTCTATGGGCATTCATAACAACTTACCGTCAGGTGGCCAATATGCTGTGTCCCATCGCTGGGATGAAGGGTTTTGAGGAGAAGATTTAGAGGTGCATCACGCTATTTCAATATATGTATTAACAGAATTTCATCTCACACATTTCTCTGACGATGTTTTCCTTTACCGCCGAGTATGACAGAAACACAAATTCAGTGGAGCCCGGGTTTGAATCCAGAACTTTCGGTTTAGTCTCATGTTTACCACTACTATACTGGTGGTAGGGCTTTGTGCAAGCTCGTCTGGGTAGGTACCACCCACTCATCAGATATTCTACCGCAAAACAGCAATACTTGATATTGTTGTGTTCCGGTTTGAAGGGTGAGTGAGCCAGTGTAATTACAGGCACAAGGGACATAAAATCTTAGTTCCCAAGGTTGGTGGCGCATTGGATATGTAAGCGATGGTTGACATTTCTTACAATGCCAATGTCTAAGAGCGTTGGTGACCACTTACCATCAGGTGGCCCATATGCTCGTCCGCCTTCCTTTACTATAAAAAAAAAAAAAAAAAAACTAGACATTCTCGTCTACTTTTTAAGTTATTTCGAAAATATTTTCCGTATCCCTGGACGCTTTTCACAAAAGTCATTTAAGCGATTAAAAGGATATTTTGGCTGGTCATTATTTACTCTCTAAGTCTAGATAAATGATTCTATTTTTCCTGGTAAATGAACATTCTCTAGGATATATAGTCTATTATGAACTTGTGACTGCTTTGAGGTCTAGTAGCTTCAAATGCTGCAAATCTTATGATCCTGGAATTTATGTTAGTTAATTTATTCAATATAGAAGCATAACACTTACATATTGATAGTCAAACTAAAAACTACCAATAAGCAAATACCCCGAGAAGAACTTGCGAAAGAAAATGGGGGATTTTTGGGTAATAATAAAAAAGCGCTTGAAGTTTTATTTAGTAAGCTGAGATGGCCCAGTGGTATGAGCGCGTAAATCTTAACCGATGATCGTGGGTCCAAACCGGGCAAGCACCACTGAATTTTCATGTGCTTAATTTGTGATTATAATTCATCTCGTTCTTGACGGTGAAGAAAAACATCGTGAGGAAACCTGCATGTGTCTAATTTCACTGAAATTCAGCCACACGTGTATTCCACCAACCTGCATTGGAGCAGCATAGTGGAATAAGCTCCAAAACCTTCTCCTTAAAAAAGAGAGAGGAGGCCTTAACCCAGCAGTGGGATATTCACAGGCTGTTACTGGTTACTGGCAGTCTTAGTTAGCTCCTACCATGTACCGAGTGCTAATTTGTTTACACATCAAAAAACGTCTCATTGGTTAGTATTGACTACTCTTCGTGCTAAATTATTAAAAGTAACTTCTTAGTATAGAAAATATTAATAATTTATTTGAATTTGAAACAATTATGTATTCATTATTAATTTGGACGCAGTCATCCAAGTAAATAACATTCTTAATATTATAAATGTGTTTGTTTTCTTTTCTTCGCTGTCACGTCACAACATTATGAAATTTTGCATACACATTCTCAGGGGTATAGATAAGGATCAAAACTTCTCCCCCTTAAAAGCGGGCGAAGCTGTGTTGATTGAAAAAAATTCAATCAAAGCTGAAATTGAATCGTAATGATATTAGATATAAAATGTTAATGGTTAATGATAGCTGTATTTCTTCTTATTGGAATAAACTAAAACATTACGTTCAAAAACCAAAAAATATTCTTTTTCAATCGTGCAGGAATGATCCAAATAAAAACATTTCTTTCAATTAAAAAAATTTAGTAGTTACTCGTTTTGTCACATGAAATACATAGCCAACAATTAAATTTAATGTATGTCCTGTATAGAAATCAATGAATACGAACTCAAAGCTTTTTGTCACCTATAATTTCTTGTATTGTGTAATAGTGAATACTCAATTAATAATTTTAATACACGATTTTTTTTTATAAACTAATTAGACATACCTACTTTGTTTCTAAGTTATGTAATTATCGTGCCCAGATCAATCTTTCATTAAAAAATTTAATGGAATACAACCAGTTGAAAGCAGTTTGTTTACAAACCGGTTTAAGCTGGTTTTATTCATTTTAACTTAGTTGTGCATTTATTATTTCACAGTTTTATTAAATTATTTATACATGGACTTTTTTCACCGACTGTACTCTGGTCTGTTAATTGAATTGTGCCTTAAAAAAGAGCAGCGCGCTGCAACCTCTGTTTTTATTTTTCATTTGCGGTGAATAAACTTTAAGCAAGATATATTTTTGTTAAATTTGTGCAATTATACGTCCTTTGTAGAAAGTTGTTTTATATTATTATTATTTTTATTTAATTAATGAGAACAGACAATCAAAAAAGCCACCTGATATCTCACTAACACCCAAAGACATTAGTTTTTTCTTCTCATATAGTCAGCAGATAAATAAATAACAATACTTTTTTTATAAATTTTTAATTTTTATGAGTTCTTAATAGTATACACATTAAACGTAACACGATAAATAATTTGTGCTAATGACAATTCATTCTGATATTGTTAGATACAATATCAGAATGAATTGTTTATCGTATGGAAACTAGGATGAGGATAACTACCGAATGTATTGAGTTGAAGTAATTTATGATTAAAAATTACGTTTAATGTGTATAGTATTAAGTACTCATAAAAATAAAAATTAAAAAAAAATATATTGTTATTTATTTATCTGCTGACTATATGAGAAGAAAAAACTAATGTCTTTGGGTGTTAGTGAGATATCAGGTGGCTTTTTTGATTGTCCTTGTCTTTCCTATTCAATATCATATATAAAAACATGTAGGAGACATGTTTCCTTCCTCCATATATTTTATTATGAACTAATTAGTAACAAAATGACACTTCTAACGCTACTTATATGATACTTCGAGGCACTTAGTAACTAGCGCGAACCGGTTTATGCCGGTTTTATACACTGTGTGTATTAAATAATCACAAACACAAAACCGTTTTCAAGTTGATTTATCTGTACTTACTATCTCACAATTTAAAAAAAAAAACTATGCAGTACTACTGGAGGTAGGGCTTTGTGCAAGTTCGTTTGGGTAAGTACCACCTACTCATCAGATATTCTACCGCAAAACAGCAGTACTTGGTATTGTTGTGTTCTGGTTTGAAGTATGAGTGAGCAAGTATAATTACAGGCGCAAGAGACATAACATCTTAGTTCCCAAGGTTGGTGGCGCATTGGTGATGTAAGCGATGGTTAAAATTTCTTACAATGTCAGTGTCTATGGGCATTGGTGTCCACTAACGATCAGGTGGCCCATATGCTCGTCCGCCTACCTACACTATAAAAAATACTATAAAGTATTACATTATGTTTTGGGTAGAGTTAGAGGTGGTATATGATATCAATCACCTGCTTATAGATGTGCTCAACAAGAATACCGTCGTAGTCAGCGCTTACTATACTTTGAGATGAGATCACTCAATCATATTATCCGTAATATAATATAAAAAAAAAACAAAACAAAAATCTATATAAATATATTTCCACTAAACACAATTAAAGCAAGGAATAATGGCAAACAAGAAAAAGAACTGTGCAATTATGGAACTTATATTGTGTTGCTGGTTGGAAATAAGAACATACCGGCTACTAAAAAAAAAGATAACAAAATTACAGCTAATATATATATATGAACATAGGTTTAAATATAAATAATTTTATCATTAAAACACTTTACTAACATTAGTTACGTGAAGTCAATTAAGTCTTGATTAAAATGCATTCTTAGAGCCTTTTTTAATTAATATAATTAGATATTGTATGTCGTACGTTATGGTCACTGGCGAGTGGATGTATCTTTATTACAATGCAACAGGCTTATAATTATTTCTGTTCTTTTGCCTTTAATAGTAAACATTCTAATTACAAAATTATACACTTGCATACCGCATTATACGAGTTTATATTTTAATCATTATCTACTCATACTATACTATTTATATTATAAATGTGAAAATAACTCAATGTCGTACGCTTTTACGACTAAAACACTGAACCGATTTTGATGAAAATTGGTATAAAGCAAGCTCAATTTTCAAGGAAAAAGAATATTTTTTTACATAAAATGTAAAATTATTAACAATTAAATAGACAAAATGGTTCACTACCATTTTCTTGTCAACTATTTTTTTTTGTAAGTTTCGAGCAGTTGCTCAACAATGTTCTGTCTTTTTTTTTTCGAATGTCAACTCAATAATGTCATAAATATATATAAGCTTTGGTTTGCGATAAATCATATTAAGGATTGCGGTTATTATGACATCAATTAGCATATACTACTAAATGATGAATAACTCGATATTTAAATCTAGATATTCCTGATTGTGAATTAATTTAAAAAAAATAAGTACAAGAAACGTTCTTTTTTTAAATTACAAACCAGGCATTAGTCACAAAATATGACTTTGAAATATAGTCTTCAATCTAAGACTTAATATTTTGCTTTTGAAATTCTGATTAAAATCCAAGCGCTCGAGATCGCAATATTAGTCACAATTACACCAAAAAACAAAAGGAAAAAAAAACAAGGCAATTTGTAGTCGTTTCTCTTCAAACCGCGGTTTTTATTAAACATTAATAGCTGCAAAAATGCTTGAACTGACTTCATAGATACTCTCTCGTGTCCTTAGTTTTTTCTTATTGTATAATTTCTGCTGATAAGCATCTGATTTCTCCACAGATTAATATACCTACAGAGCTATCGTCTAATTATATTAATTATTATGTTGTTATTTAGTGTAGTGTTTCATTAGTTGGTTGGCTTATAGTATAACGGGGCATAACCAACCAACCAATCAACGGGGTGTATAAACCATTTTATTGTTTGACTTTGAAACAAATATACAACACAAAAAAAGGTAATATATTTTCAGAAGCCAATGTTTATTGATAGAGGTATATGTTTCTCTGATAACAATAAAAAGTATAGCGTTATTACATGCGATAAAAGTTGAAAATAGAACCTTAAGTTTTTATATTGTTACCGCTTCGATGTTCAATAATTTTTAATATTCTTACAAATGGGATTGCTCTCGAGAGAAAAAAGGAATTGTTATCGTGATATTTTACCATAAATGAGGATTGTTGGAAAGAGTGAATATTCTTGCTTCTAACTCGGTCGAGCTTAACTTAATTTTACATTATTTACATAAGTAAGAGTACATATTTTTATTTATCAATGTAAAAATGAAATTGAATGGTTGTGTCTGATTTTTTATGAAGTTCTCTTACTGTTGCTGTAAAATCGACCTGAACAATTATATGGTATCATCAGCAAGTCGAGATGTGCGCCCGCAGACCCGAAGGTACTGACTTCATATCCCAGTTCGGGGCCAATAAAAAGGTATTGGGTGTATTTATCGAAAATTCTTAGTAGCAGCTCGGAGTCTGGAAGTTGGAAGTGTGTATTACATATACATTCCTGTGCCTTAGAAAGCACGTAAAGCCGTTGGTCCTGCGCCTGATGCTTATTCACTCTAGACTTGAAGGTACCCATATTGTAGGTGGTGGGGAAAACGGAGGTCGGTAGGGTATTCCAGACCTTGGATATGTGGACATATTGTGGAACCAACCATAAATTATTCAACCGTCGTGCACAGTATCAGTAGCTTAGGAGGAACAAATCAGATAGTACTATGGACATGGTTTTTATATTATAAGTATATTGGCTGCGATGACCAATCATAAGTTCAAAAACGCCAACTGCTGGAGAAAAGCGTCTTTATCCTTAACGAAGAACTTAAGAGCACATTTAAATGCCGATTAATTTGGTGCTTATGACATTATTGCCATAAGACGTTTTCTTAACCGCGAAAGATAAGTCTTCTCTTATTACAAAACTTAAGCTTGATGGTACTTCATGCGAGCCCTTTGGACATATTATTCTACCCATACATTCTAAAGCTAAGGAGTAATACTTATTAGGTTTGTGTTCCGGTTTTTAGGATGAATGAGTAAGTGTAATAACAGGCACATAAGACATATTATCTTAGTTCCCAATGTTGGTGGCGCATTGACGATGTAAGGGATGGTTAAAATACAGTTATCTATTGGCAGTGGTGACCACTATCCAGCCAGCCTAGCTATTTATAATAAAAAGGGAATAAATTACGTCTTCTACTGTTACTAAGAAGTAAAGAACTTAATACCACGCTACTCTGCCACGGGTGGCCCGAAATATATATCTGACATTCCGTAGTCATCGTAAAAATTATTGGAGTTTATTCCTATATGAACCTTATTCTAGCCATATTGTTTAACTGTTTGGTTGTATCAGGTATATTGCCCTACCTTGACATAATCCATACCATTTGTTATATAATATTTTTTTCACCGAAACTTTTTTTTTAATTATAACTCTTTGTAAGAGGCGTTTATCTTAATTTTTAACGTTAAATAGCCTCGTCAATCATTCATAAAGGCATTTTTAACCTAAAAAACTTTTATACAAGAATTACTCTGTCTTTTATAAGGCGTGTAATATTATACTATAAACAACAATATACATTACTAGTACGTTATAAAGACTAAATTCCTATGTCAATATTTGACTAAACTTTGAAGTTACGGTGTATCTGTCGTGTGTTCATATTTCTCAACTTCGATGAAAACAGTTTGCCAACTGAATATTGTAGAACTTCCTACCCTGAACGAGGTCTAACATATTATTTTTACTGACAAAGCAAAATTGAAAAGAATATTAAAGAGCAAGGAGACTATAAAATTTTCTTTTGTGTTAAAAATGAAAAAAAATAAATCACAGCTTACTTCAAAATTTTGCCTGGATCTGCATGTACTCGATGATTAAGTAACAGCCTGTAAATGTCCCACTGCTGGGCCTCCTCTCCCTTTTTGAGGAGAAGGTTTGGAGCTTATTCCACCACGCTGCTCCAATGCGGGTTGGTGGACTCGATGATTAGTGATTGTTTAATCGATAATTTAAGATAAAAATTGCCATATATACCGTAGATGTCCATCGGGGTAGATACCCAGCGCTCATCAGGTATTCTACCACCACACAGTAATACTTAGGATTTTTGGGGTGAGTGAAACGGTGTAACAGACAGAGAAAGCTTAGAGAGTGTAAGGTGCTTATTTCACCACGCTGCTTTAATGCGGGTCAGTGGATACACATGTGGCAGAATTACAATGAAATTAGACACATCTAGGTTTCCTCACGATGTTTTACTTCACCGCTAAGACTTATAAATAGTAATGAGCAATCATCATCATTATTCAGTGGTTGCCTGGACATGAACACGCAATCATCGGATAAGATTCAAGCGTAATTTCGGTCATTTCGGGTTTAAGCATTAATAATAAAAATACTAATATAAAATTTTTAATTGTTTCAGGTATTAACACACCATCAACAAGACCAGTTCTCATTAGAATACAAGACAAATCGATGGCTCAATAAAATTATCGGTCACGCTCAGCATTTCGAAGATGACAGTTAAGAAATAACTTAAAAAACAAACCATGTGATGAAAAATTCGAAAAAATGTTCGCGAAGACAGATCGATTTTGGGACCGCAGAAAGTATAAAGTTGCGCGATGACGTCACGACACCGATTTAACGAGTGTATAAAATAATCGATTAAAATCGATTCTAGACTCGTTTACATTTAAAATAGTTTGTGTGTCGCTTTTTTGTGTGTCGCATTTGCAACGCGTGTGTGTTATAATTAATTTGCTCGATTCATTTCGGTTATTTAATTTTATAACGATATTAATATTCGTTTCCTAAAGCAATATTATATAAGGCATAATCGCGTAGTGATTTGTAAATAAATAATTAATTTTCTGTGTCGTTTTATCATATGTAGTGTAAATATAAAATCTATTTAATTTAACGACGAAAATCGCTCGAGTGGTCACGTTGTTCGGGCATACGGGTAATATAATATATAAATAATCCTTTAAAGAAAGCGTTCAAAACTTGTAAGTAATAATTCCGTTCCTATAGGCAATACTTTTTAAACCGTTCGAAGAACTTTGATTCTAAATAATACAGCGGGGCCAACTAACTAAAATTAACTTGAAATTCTTCACAACAATAATACTGTAGATAGTATAAATATATTAGAAAACGTGGCTGTTAATAGCGTAAGCGGTCGAACCGATACAACAATGGTGCCAAACGCGACAACACTACTTAGAACAACAATGAGCACACACATCAACGCCTCGCTCGCTCCGAATTCGACGTTCCTAGTCCCAACTTACATGACTCAAGAAGAATTTCTGGCCTTGCAAATGACGAACGCGTCTGATGCGAACACGACGTTGAACGACACGACGATAAGCCAAGTCGTGTTAAGAACTTGGTATCCAAGTGGTTATACACCAGCTCACATAATCATTGCGTCTGTGGTGGTGACCGTTCTCATGATAATGGTAGTGGTGGGGAACATGTTGGTGATAATAGCAATAGTGACTGAAAAAGCGTTAAAGAACATACAAAACTGGTTCATCGCGTCGTTAGCGGTGTCGGATTTTTTTTTAGGACTAGTTATAATGCCATTTTCTCTAGCGAATGAGTTGATGGGTTATTGGATTTTCGGTTTTTGGTGGTGCGAAATACATTCGGCGATGGATGTGTTGTTGTGTACAGCGTCGATAATGAATTTGTGTCTCATATCGCTGGATCGCTACTGGAGTATAACGCAGGTGAGTGGTTGACTGTTCATAATAATATGTATTGTGGTATATCTGATAAACGAATTAATTTATGATTTTATTTATAGAGTCATTTAATTTATACTAATATAAGGTGACGTTATTCTAGTAATGATTTTGGAAAAGATTTTATTACATGAGTTTCATCCGTTTTAAATTTAGACTATTGACGTGTCAAGTATGAATTTCATGTACTTTTTATTTTACCAAACATTTCGTTTGATTTAATTTTTTTTTGTATTTTTAGCATTTCATAAAAATATATTTAAAAACATATAACACATAATATTAAATTAACTTCTCGATACCATAGGAAATTATTTTTCAGTTTAAAAATTTAAATTCGTTTTAAAGTTGAAAACCACTTCACCAAGAGAAATTTCATTCCAATCTGTTCGAATATTTAATTCAAGACCCGAAACCGTCAAGTTCTGGCTTGAGTATGAATAATGGAGACTGTAGCTCAATTTCCCAATACTCCAGAGCCAACAGGTTTACACTGCTGTATACTGGTTTTAGGGCGAACGGAACTAGTTAATACCGGTTCAGCCAAGCTTAAACAAGCGTGTACTGTTTTGATTTTCCGTTCAGAAATTAGGCAAATATTTTTTTTTAATTTATTAATCAACCATACAAAATATAAATTTATTAATTTGACGATATTTATCTTTCGTTAAAATATAGCAGTAAATTAGAACACTTATGTAATAGTTGACTTGATTTATTTATTTATTTCGTTCGCAAAACAGGATACAATAAATTAGGTGTTGTATTCAGGAACACAATAAATAATAACAAAATATTTAACTGCATCCAACTAGATGCAAAACAGCATGCAAATATAATATAATATAAATGTATCTTTTACTAGGAGAATAGTACACATAGTAATATTACTTTACATTTTAATCAATCTAGAAAAAAATATATAAGTATTTCTTTCGAGAATGGTCACCGTGTATGAAATTGGTTACGTGGTCAAAATTAATTTTCTTAACTAACAAGAAATGATCTATAACATATATTATGTAATGTTAGGTAAAAGTTTAGTTGCAAAAATTGCGTTTTCGTCACGATGTTTTCCTTCACAGTAATTTTTTTTTATTTAACGCACATAGACATTGGCATTGTAAGAAAGGTTAACCATCGCTTACATCGCCAATGCGCAACCAACTTTGGGTCCGATGTTATGTCCTTTGTTGGTGGACGAAATGAAAAATTATTCCACTACTGAATGTATGTTTATTGTTCATAGTATCGAATATATTTCATTTATTGATCTATATTGTCATATTGATTGAAGTCACTTAACATTAGTTTACTGTAGCCGTACAAACACTCCTTCCTTTCTTGTATATTTGCCCTCTATGCGTGCCTAAAGTATTCATCCGCTTGTGATGAAACTTTGTTTAGTTGATTGGCGTTCACCCAAAAAGGTACCTAGCCTAAAATAAAATAAGATTTTTCTCATTGTATTAACTAATATAAGTATTACCTAAATATTTTATATAAGTTTTCTATAAGTACGAAGATAACCGCTGACAACGGTTTTATCTAGAAATCACACCCAAACATGTATATAGGGAAGAAACAAATAACCTACTTTTTAAATCGGTTAATAATAAATAAAATATGCGGTGTAATGTTTCCAAAAAAGAAATCTACCTTGCTTATAATACGAGCTATATTTCATTGACACGTGTTTCGTCTCGCAACGCAAACACGTGAATCTTTACCGAACATCTCAAATCTGGAATAGCACAGTCGAATTATTCAATTCCGAAAATTGTGTTTCGATTTTATCTTTGCTTTGCGATGTAGGAAAATATCAAGATATATCTCACGTGTGGCGTGCACGTATAGAACTATATACGAAACTTCCTTATTTGCTGAATTTCAGCAATACTTGATTATGCTTGTAATCCATTACTTTATTGTAAGAGATTAGCTTTTAAAAAGTCGAATAGTGGTTAGAATATGAGACTTATACGAAAATTGTGAAATCAAATCATTGATTCTTAATTGCTGCTTCATTTTATTCATATCGCTTTCAGCGGTGAAGGACACTGTGGTGAGGAAATTCCATCGAATAATAAATTGACATATGTACATAATATCCAAAACTATTAACATATGTCAACCGATTTCTGTTCGAGCTATGTGGTTGAAACTTAAAGGCATCTCCTCAAAAATGAGAAAGAGGATTCAGCCCAGGAGTGGGATACGGACGAATAGACCAAGTGATCAGCTCCATATTTACAATGTTTATATATTGGCACAATCTCAATTATTTCACATGACAATACCAACCTAAGGCAAGGAAATACACAGAAAAACAGCAATTCAAAGTATAATGTTATCTACCAACTTACATAGATAGACTTGCAAAAGCCTCCAGTCTCACTAACTTCTCACTTCATCTAATTACAAGCGTCATAACGCCATCTTGATGAGGGGCTGGTTGGCGTGGTTGGTAGATACTTGCCTTTCACGCTGAAGGTTGTGGGTTCGATGCCCACCCAGGACAGACATTTGTGTGCATGAACATTTCCGTTTGTTCTAAGTCTGGGTGTAATTATCTATATAAGTATGTATTTACAAAACAAAAGTAGTATATCAGTTGTCTGGTTTCAATAGTATAATATCTGCTCAGTTTGGGATTAGACGGCCGTGTGTGAATAATGTCCCAGGATATTATTATTATTATCTTACTTTTATTAATACGATATTCCAAAATTATTGAACACGTCATATTCATCAACAGCATAATCTGTGGCTAGAACAATGTTCAGTACATTATTAAACTGTTTTTGGTTAATTGTGTGCCTTAGGGGGATGTGGTCTTGTTGCATCGGTAAATAGTGAAGTACCGTTGACCTCATTCTGTACACAGGACTTCGGCGTGTATGGGATTGTTTGTATATAGTATTATTAGTTGTATATTTAAGTCCACTGTTCGAGATGACTAGGTCAAACACCTCAACTATTTGTATTGGAATAATTGTTAGAGCATTGAGTGTTAAATGCTGTATATTTAGAAAAAATAATGATCTGTGGGACTGTCATATGAATGTGGTGGCTTAATGGGAACACGTAAATGACGGTCTCGAATTTCGCTGACAACGCTGATATTTCATCAGCCCTATGTACACAATTGATCTCGTGGTGAATGAAAACATGATGGAACTTGCGTGTGGATGATATATCTGCCGTATTGGAATATCGAGGTAGAATAAGCTATCTCCTTAACAGTACTGGGGGAATATTCCCAGTGGGACATTTACGAGTTGTTATGTCTATTTATTATATTTTTTTGCTGACGAAAAACGAAAGACGCGAAAATTTGTATTAGCTTTTTTGGATTTTCATTGTTTCACGCAAATTCATATGAACAAGTTGACGTGATTTGCATTTAGATAGTTTATAGGCCGGGTGACATAAGCTACTTTGCTATCCCGAGATGTAAGAGATGAACGCCGTGAGAGAAAAACAGTTTCTATTATAATATTACTTCAGAAATCTTCTTGATAAAATACAATTGTCAACATCGTTGCCAATTTTTATTCGTAGGTACGAACGTTTCTACGTTCTTTTTTTTGTTTGACTTAACAATCAATTTTTTAAAGCACAGAAACTAATGAATTTCTTCGATATAAATGATCACAATTATTTATGGACTGACACTGAAAAATCCGCCAATTTAATTATTAAAAATCTGACCTGTTCATATTTTGTAACAAATAATAACTGCCACGCACAGTTTCTCGTCGTTAAACATTATTACTCAATCACCATTGCTATTCTCGATAAATGGACTATTTAAAGCGAAAAGTTTTATCAAATCGCACTAGTAGATCCTGAGATTAATGCATTTAAATAAACAACCTAGTTATGTTAGCTCAAAGCATGTAGACAATAGAAGTAAATGTTTAATCAGTGGAATGTAAGTGATTGTGTCATTCCATGCTTTGGGATTATATGTTTTTGGAAACAATTTGTTAAAAAAGAAAGAAAATTCGATTAGAGCATAAACCTCTGTTCGGTCGTGTCATTTTAATTGCAATTAAATATTTTAAAGTACAAATGTATATTTTTAAAAAAGTCTGTCTTGCTCCCGTAAACTTGTAAACATATTATAGTTTTAATATTAGTATATATATGGAATGTTACTTGTATTATAAATATTCTTGAAACTTTGTCTGTTTAGTTAAGTTTAATTTAACTAGAATGTTTCTATTAACCAATAAGTGGTATGAATATCTGTATACTTGTGAGTTGCATAAATGGTGGAATATCTCTGATTTGCAAGTAATTTCCTCAGGGATTTCATCGGGACAGATATTTTTATCGGTCTTACAGATATTTGCAGTTTAGTTTATTTTATTTGGTACATCACTTTACTTGAAAAGAAAATACATTTTTGTTTGTAATCTACCAGCTTCAAAAAAAGCTGAGATGGCCCAGTGGTTAGAACGCGTGAATTTTAACCGATGATTGTGGGTTCCATCCGAGGCAAGCACTGAATTTTCATGTGCATAATTTGTGTTTATAATTCATCTCGTGCTGACAGTGAAGGAAAACATCGTGAGGTATATGTCTAATTTTATTGAAATTCTGCCACTTATGTATTCCATCACCCGCATTGGAGCAGCGTGGTGGACAAAGCTCCAAACCTCTTCCTCAAAAAAAGAAGAGCAGGCTTTAGCCCAGCAGTGGGACATACACAGCCTGTTACTTACTTTTACTTCTATAAGCTTTTATTTGTTAGTTCGTTGAAGTCAAATCTTGTGGACCGAATTGCAGACGCAGTGCGAATTGATATTTTGCATAATACTTTTAAACACAAAGCTATTATGGATTTGAAATGTGAAAAACCGCAGAAATCAATTAGATACTATTTAATCAAATCAAATATATTAACTTAGACCATCTATATTTATATAACCTGCGTAAAAATCAGCCATTATGCGCTTTTTTATCGTCAATATAAGAATTATATATCAATTTATCAACACACGTTATAACGTAATTCATTACGCGTTATTTTATATCTTTACTAGCGCTTAATTTATATTTTTTATTTATATTAATAATCTATATAATTGTTTATGGAGTAGCATGCCTCATTTATTAATAAAAATTTAAAAATATCTGCGCATTTATTTTTAATATTTTAAAGCTACCTTGAAAAATGATTAAGACGATTTTTTTTATATTTGCGGAGTCGAAAACTTTAGCAAAGGTTATAATAAAAGGTGTAATTTGTTATGAATTAAAATATTAACTTTAAAAAATATAACACATTGATGTTTAAATGTGGCAAAACAAATTATCTATAAAGAAATCGTACTGAATAATTTGGAACATAATGGACAAAACTAATGCTTTGGAGAACAAAGATGCGTGGGTTCACTTGCGTTATCGTTCATAATTTCCTTATTTCTTTCTTTAAAAATAAGGTATTTACATACAAACTTTTATTTCCTTTCACTTAGGGGTTACATTTTCGAAATCCTACTCTAGTGTTCACCTACTGTGTTAAAGGAAATAGTTTGCAAATTTTCATGGCACCCAGCTCGTAGCTTAGGCTGTGCGTTATTATGTCAGCATATAGATTATGTACTTCATTTCAAACTCAAATTTAACTAGTTATATAACGTCACAGTACCCGGTTTATATGTTTCGGTATAAAATGCAGACATGCAAGGATGTCGCGTATCGCTAACAATGTCACTGATCATTGACTTTTAATTGGTGAAGGTACAATTATAAGCGGTAGCGGGAACTTATATTATTTATCGTCTTGCTTACTTAAAACTATAAGTTCATTTATTTTTGATGATGATATTTTTATGAACGAATTTTTTGTTAGGAATTCAAAAAGTTAAGATAAAAATTAGTTAGTTACTATGAAAATGTACAGTATAAAGTATGTCATACAATTATACTTGATGGATAAGGCTTTGTGCAAGCCCGCCTAGGTACCACTTGCTCGTCTCATATTTTACCGCCAAGCAGCAATATTTCGTATTGTTATGTTCCGGTTGGAAGGATTGAGCCAGTAAAACTAAGTGAATAAGGGGCATACCACCTTAGTTCCCAGGTTTGATCACGCATTGGTGATATATATTTTTTTTATAGAATAGGAAGGCAGACGAACATATGGGTACTACCTGATGGTAAGTGGTCACCAACGCCCATAGACATTGGCATTGTAAGAAATGTTAACCATCGCTTATATCACCAATGCGCCACCAACCTTGGGAATTAAGATGTTATGTCCGTTTTGCCTGTAATTACACTATATATAAGGAATAGTTAATATTTCTAACGGCACCAATGTCTATACCACTGTATATTTATCTACCTTTATCTACCTTAAATATATAAAAAAATTATATAAGACTTTTGGCAATATCAGTGAAATATCAAACAAAATATTTATATATTTCAAAAATAATTTTAATTTGATAATAAAATAAAAAAAAGT
This sequence comes from Nymphalis io, assembly GCF_905147045.1. Lineage (NCBI taxonomy): Eukaryota > Metazoa > Arthropoda > Insecta > Lepidoptera > Nymphalidae > Nymphalis > Nymphalis io. Next base: position 1,160,358 of record NC_065912.1, read on the forward strand.
TATCGTTTTTTTCATTCCGTGATTTGTTTAACATTTAAGTGTATTTGTATATTTGTAGTTTTAAATATGAATCGCATCCGCTCTCACAATGAGCTGTTCTAAGTTTCGCGTGAGCAAATATCGTCAGTAACCGCGCGTTTTGTCGTTGAAACGCTGACATTAACTCAAGGTTATTAATTCCCCTAAAGCTTTTATCAAATTGAAATTAGAAAGTATTTACGAACAATATTCGCTTTTGGTGTTTATTTTATTATGTATAATAAATTAACTAGATCAGTCGCTTTGTCTGCCTGTGTATTAATATATACATATATATACTTTGTACTGTTATACTTTCACGGATTAACCAATGAACTGATTTTAACTAACGTTACAAGCCGCGGGGGCTTTGCCCGCAAACTAGTTATATTATAAATGCAAAAGAGTCGTAATGTTCGAAAGCTTTTAGTCCAGCGCAAAATTCTTTGCCTGTAAGCCTGGCTCACTCATTTCAAGCCACCATCTTTAGTTAGATCAAAGAGCAACTACTCGGCCATGTCAATTCTTCTTGTTATATGCAGTATATGTTTCGTTCCCTTCCCTTCATATCCTAAAATCTCCATTACTCGAAATTTCAACCCTCTATTAGTCGAAATAATCGATGAGTCCCTGCAAGTAATTTTGATACTATAAATATTCGGTTGTACATTACGAACCGTAACCCTTTACAATCAATTTAATCCTGTAACATGACGATTTAAAAGTGCTTATAAGAGCCGCCTTGAATAAATAATGTTTTGTCTTTGAGTAAAGCATCACGTTCCTTTCCTTTCGTGGTAAAAACGTTCAGCTTACGTTATATTTTTTATTGTATACGTTTTCTCATATCCACTTTTCGTTGATTATGAAATATTCTGCCTACTAAACATTCCTTAATTACGCTATTGACGCCTAAAAGTAAAATTCGCAGGTTCAATCCTGACCCGTTGAACTATTGTTATCCACTCACTACTAATATAAGCTGTACTCTTATTGGAAGGGTAAAAAGGAATATTAGTAATTCCTTAAAAGAGGCTTTGCTGGAATTGATTTAAAAAAAGGAACAAAATATCTTTCCTTGTCTACACGTGTACTTAAATTAAAAAAAGTAAAATATATAAAATATTATTATTTAATTACTTACAATATCTCGTTAATTTTGTAATAACTTAAAAAAAGTCTAAGCAAATACAGAAAAAAGCACTGGTCCACCTTGTTTTTCTATCTCTACATCGGAAAATTCTCGACAAAGCGATAGTTTATTTATAACATAAACCAGACTTTATAACGTAATTCTAAGCGAATGTTTGCTAGCTTTATGCACCAATAGAAAATGCATTGTGCTCGAAAAACAAATTATAAATTTAATGAAAATATAAATCAGAACGTGAATATTTTCTTAAGTGCGTTTTATAACATCTGAGGCTCAAAGCAATTTCATAGTTTATATATTATTCAAAATATTTATGCACACGAAGCAACTTTCATACCGGAATTCGCTAACGTTTGTTTTCTATTGCTGATCTAAGAGATTTTCATATTCTTATAGACAAGGACGAATTTTTATATTGAATATTGGAACGTTACTTATCGATTGGCAAATGTACTGATAGCAAATTAAATTGACCCAACATATTTTTGTTCTAGTTGTCTTTTACAAGTTTTTTTTTTATTTTACGTTTTTCTCGTCATACGCTACTCATTTTTTAAATGTTAAAATTAAATAAATAATTAAACTGAAATGCCTGTAAATACACTGCTGGTCAATGGCCTCATCTCCGAGGCCATTGACCAGCGAGTTGATGGAAGATTTTCATCCTGCACAATTTAGTTTCCTCACGATCATTTTCTTCTCGAGCTCTAGATTAATTATACGCCTCAAATTAATCAAATTAAGCACATCAATTCGAATGCCTGGAATTGAACTTGCAATCATCGATGAGATTCACGTATTTATTTCGTTCCTCTGATAACGGTATTTTAGATATAATTCGTTATCCATTTCAATGATTATAATATTGTTACTTCATCGTAGAAAAATACCCTCTTTACGAACGTTTTCCTAAACAAAAAGTCGTCGATATATACAACAAAACGCTTTGGACCGTGCGCGAGGGATATATTACTTATTGTGTGTTGTTCCTATTATATTATGGAAGCAGCATGGTTGACTTTCAGTGCGATTTCCACTGAATACTTTCCGTTTATGGTTTATTTTTTGCATGCCGTTGATCTAGCGGGCACACAAGGCTGAAAATTCCGAGGTCCTATGTTCAAACCACAGGTTGAGCCGATAAAACTTTATTAAGTTTCTGTCAAATTATATATAACCCAACCCGTTGGAGTTTGCTGCGCCTGAACTCTTTCCGGTCGTGTCGGATTTGCCATCCCATCGCATTTTGAGAGTGACGGAATAGAGAGTGCTTCTGTGCATTATAATATGGTCTGTACAGTTTGCTAGACGCGCTTGAGTGGCCGGCGTGGCTGAAATCGGTTAGGAGGACATCATGCACAATAAAATACAGACTGAAAGATTTTAGTCGGAAAATCGAAAAATGAATATTACGCTGGCGAAGCTGCGGGTTATGCTAGTTTACATATATGTATATACCCCGAATTGAAAACCCCGATTTTTTAAAACCAATATACTCTTGATTCATCTTTTGACTAAATGTAAAGCTATCATCATTAAAGAAATCATTAACTCTTTTAAAGTCGGTCATAAACATTTATTTGACAATTAAACTTATACGGTTATAAAAAACTGGAGCAAAAATTAAATTCCGACACGCGTTTTTTGGTCGACACGATATTGAATAACCATTGGGAAGCGCCGAGCCGAGTGAATGTGTGCCGCCGATAACTCCGCCTAAAATTAAAGAGGCTGAGAAAGATCGTATATATAATTTAATTGTACTTTATAGTTTTCCTTGTGCGTTGAGGAGGATTTATGGACAGTGATTTATATAACTTGGGAAGAAAACCTAAAAGATAAGATTGGGCAATATATATTATATATATTTTACTTGATGGTAGGGTTTTGTGCACGCCCATCTCGCAAGTCAACCAAAAAGGACATTGGGTTCCTAACACAACCCCCCCCCCTGCTGTTTGAGAAAATTAGTAAATAAATTTATTTAATTGTTTTATGTACATAAATATGGCCTTTTACACATTGCAATTCGATTCGATTAAATCTATAGTTTAAGAAATATTTTGAGATCCATAAATAAACGTATGTATGTACGTGCTAATATATCTCATCGGTTAAAACTTTCCTATTAATTAGATTAATAATTTGAATATCAAAATTATTTAATAACCTCAAGATCTAATACACGTACAATACAAAATGTATATAAATTGAAATATTATAAAAAGTTGTACGCAAAACTTTTTAAATAGTTCACATAATTGAATTTACTAAACAGACGCGTTCATTTTATAAAATAATCAAAAATATATTAAGTCAAATTGCAAACATTGCTTGAGTCGTATGTTAACTCGATAAAGTTTGAATTTGCTTAGCAATTTCAGTTCATTGTAGTTTTGTTAACTGGCAATGCTAACTAGGCAAACTGTTGCCTAGCTTAATATTCTAAATAGGGATCTGCAAATTGGACAATTTGAATAGTTAATTCAATCATATATGCGTCTGTGTCCAGTACACATGTGGATATTTCTCCAACAATGATTTACATACATACATATCATTAAATATAGTTGAAGTTCCTTTTTACGATTTCGAATAGTTTTCAGCCATCATGTTTCATTGTTTCCAATTGGCTTTTGAGGTACTACCAAGCAGTGATAAGCGTCGTGTGTACAATTTAATAGTTCTAAAACCATTTGTCAATATTTTTTTAATTAATGGTACGGTAACTTAACCGTTTGTTAATTAATGGTACGGTAACTTAATTAACGATTGCTTACTTAATACATTTAGGGTATAATCTTATTATTTTTAACCTCTAAACCTTCAGAAACCGGTCCCTTGTAGACCGACTTACGCTGGATTGGACTGCACTGGACTACACAACAATTTACCTTAATTTTTTATCATACCAAACATAAATTTAAAAAAGGTGGCAGGTTCGGGATGGATGCGGACTGCCCAAAATCGGGATGGTTGGCGTTCTATGAGGGAGGCTTTCGTCCAGCAGTGGACGGAAAGGGCTGAAAAAAAAAACATAATCTTGCGATGCCCGTCTTCGACACTGATCGGAGACACTTTGGGGATCTTGTTGATATAAAGTATCCGTGATTTGTCCGCTCGTGGATCGGTGGGGTTCCTCTTAGTAGATCTATGTGGCCTTATTGAGTTGATTACTTACTTGAATACAATTTGACATTTTTGTTTTAATAGAATCGAATACGTCCTAGGGAAATCGTTCCTATGGATTTGTGTATCGATTTCTCGCATATTCTAAACCGTTGCGTTGGTATGGAAAAGCGAGGTCTTTTGACACATATATAGTATTACTATACATATTCGTTCTTTTAAAAATAAATGAGATAATAATATTAATGTATAAATAGATGTACCGACTTAATATTTGATATTTTATTTTGTTATAAAATGGTCAGTGTAGCCATATTCTAACTTGCTAGCCTCAAGTATGTCCAGTAGCCTGTTTTCATTAAGTAATTAATTTTATTTGGTTAAAAATGTTATATTTACCTTTATTGATGTCACTTGATTTTATAATGTTTAACCTATGTCATTTTATTAATGTTTTTATATTTGTTCAATTTAGTAATTGTAAAATTATTGTCGATGGAAACTTAGCTGATGAATTGTTATACATGTTATAAGTGTCATCTCATTGTATGTTTCCCTAAAAAATAAATAAAATAATATAAAGAGATTCAGTCTCAAACTGTAACAATCTTGTGAGAATATTTTATTTTATTTTATTGATTACGCTGTAGGGATTTTTTAAAATAAAATATAACAATACCTTGCATCTACAAGTAGACATTTTGTATTCGTACGAATGATACAAAAAAACTGTTTTATTATCTTTATATAAAATGAAAGCAGGCCGAATAGCGGAATTCTAGTGGAAGGCAAATAAAAAATGGATTAAGTGGCCGTTGAGAATAAAAGTTTTACGATTCAAACTTCCATGAAATAACACTAATTTAAATCATACTGTTTCGTTCGGTCCACCTCAGACCACGCGACAAGCATAATTAAAAACTTAACCGGTCTTCAAGTTTATCCAATTAAGCAATTTATATGAAAATATTTTTTTACGTTGACTCTCAGTGGACATTTCATTAAGCTTACGAAATTTTGGCAATTTGAAATTGTTCTTAAGTGTAGATTTTTGATAAAACGACTAAAAAACATGTCAATATTACTTGGTGATAGTATTTTAGAAGTATTGTTTTCAGGGCATAGAAAACCATTTAAGTCAAATTATCACAAGTCCTGACCATCTATTGACCATGGTATTTTTAATAGTCTAGCCAATTATTCGGGAAATTTTTCAATATATAATTAAGTGCAAATAGGCGCACTATTTCCTCACTAATATAATATGTTGGAACCGTAATCCGTCACAACGGAGAAGGTACAGGCCTCATAGCTAATAGTGCTATCAAAAACATGGGAGTATAACACTACCAATTTTCTTTTTTTCAATGACTTTCATGGTAATGACTTCCAAGCCTTTGATTTAACAATAAGGCAATATCATATGAAAGTTTTTTTATATAACTAGTTGGTGGACGGGTAAATGATGGTACATGGTCTCCACCGTCCATAGAAGCATTGTAAGAAATATCAACCTTCCCATACATTTCAAATGCGCCACCGACTTCGGAAACTAAGATGTTATGTCCCTCGTGCTTTCAGTTATACTGGCTCACTCACCCTACAAAACGGAACACAATTATTCTTAGTACTGCTGTTATGCGGTAGAATCTCATAGTATCATCGGTCATTCATCATCACCATTGACCTTGAATTAGAATGTATTTACTCCAAGCCTCTCTAATTGCAACACCAATTGTCTCGGAACGTCATCGACACACCGGAAACGTCGTCACCTTAGAATCAAGAAGGTTTTTACACTTACCCCTTGCGACTTAACGTGAAAACTGACTTTAATTTAATTAAAAGCCATGTCTAATTTTATTAATGCTGTTTTAATCACATTATACTTTTATTACTAATAACCTTATTTGTTCAGAATATTTTATTTTATTTATGCATGTACATATGTACATTTAAACCTCGACGTAAAAAGAGTGTTATATGCTTAACATGTTTATCTGTGTATCTCTCTGTGGCATCGTTTCTCTTCAAGAGAAACACCGATTTTGATGCGATTTTAATTCAATCGAGACTTTAATTTATGAAGATCTGTTTAGGTGCTTTAAGATCATCAGCAAATTTTCTACTTGACAATGTCCGATTTATTTGAAGTTGCAGTCTCAGGTCGTCCTGACGACGCTTGTATTAAAATATTACTAGATAATTATAATGACGTAAAAGGGCCATCAAACAGAACTGATTATTTACTTTTTAGATGTGTTTTTTTTTTGTGTTGCGGGTTATTTCAATTTCTTATTTTATATTGAGTCCATCACTAATTACCAAACTAATTATTCAAGTATTATGTATAGACACAAAATTACACCTTTTATATAGCACATCATCGCATACCCTTATCTTTAAATAATTGTCTTTTTTATAAAACTGCAAGAACTAAACTGAAACTCTCAGCGTTTCTACTTGGATACTTTGGATTATTTTTTCGGTGATCTGATGATATCACAACAGATTGTTGTACTGCTAAATTTCGATGGTATTGGTTTATATACATAGCATATAGTAATAGCTTGAATCAGAATGGATGACATTAGTATCAAGCCAAGGCAAGCAGCGCTGAATTTTTAAGTGCTTCATTTATGTTTATAATCTCGTGCTTGACGGTAAAGGAAAACATGGTAAGGAAACTTACATGTGACTTATTTACTGACATTCTGCGACATGTAAATCTCTCAAGCTTTATCGGAGCAGCGTGTTGGAATATACTCTAAACCTTCTCCTCAAAGGGAGAGGAGGCTTGAGCCCAGCAGTGGGCTATTCACAGGCTGTTACTAACAGCTCTTAGAATCTCGTAAGAACTGCTTATGATACCCACAACACACATGGGTTAAGATGATGAATGATTCTACTCATACATCGATAAGAAAATGAGAAGGATGTTTTACAGTTTATTTTTGTTTTTTATATAGAAAAGGGACACTTTATTTGTTATCATATTCCAACTTTTTTAGAATCGTAGTTATTTATTTGAACGTTTACAAAATCATTTTTTGTAACACCTTTTTCGACACCGGTTGCGGTATAATAAATCACAGTACAAAACATCTGGACAGCGAATTTTCTCATTGTTAGCCGAACATATGTCGAAAAATGATTGATAAGGCTTTAGTTATAAACAGAAGATATGATGTATAGCGTATAATATAAATATGAAGCGGATAATACGCTTTACTGAAAATGTATATTGTATGAATTAATAGAAAATAATGAGTGATTATTTTACCAATTTGTCTGTCATATCTTTATATGAGCTGAAATAGACTGTTCGCTGGAATACAAAATTCATCTCGTGCAATTTGTAATTTGTAATTAAAATTTATCTCGTGTTTTTCGGTGAAGGAATACATCGTTTCTACATGTGTCTAATTTCACTGAAATCCTATCACGTGGAATACATATGTATTCCACCAACCGGCATAGGAGCAGAATGGTGGAATAAGCTCCAAACTTTCTCAAAAAGGAGAGGAGGCCTTAGCCCAGCAGTGGGACATTTACAGGCGGTTATCGTACTGGAATACATGTATCATAACCAAAGTTCAGCTTCTCTTATGAAATAGGTAGCGGACTGGCAAATAGGTCATCTAATGATAAGTGGTCATAGACATTGGCGATGTAAAAAATAGTAACCATTCCGTTAGTCGTAAACGGCAAGGCGGGGACAGCCCAACTCCCATCATCCTCAGGAAACAGAATAAGAGAGACCCTCGTCCATGGCCCGAATTGCTAGAATATCTATCGTTTCATAGGATGACGCTAAAATACCCAAAACATTCCAACATATCGATTCCCATGTCTAAAACAGCGATTTTAAAGCCTCTTAAAGATTTTTTGACGAACTGGTAGCGTTGAAGCTTGGAACCCGGATTGAGATTTGTGTTGTTTTTAAAACGCAAAAACCGTAACAGTCCAATATTTATGGTTTGAAATCCATAACTACATTTTGCATAACATTTATGATATTTTGTATAATTTTTTTGTAGATTGTAAAATAGAAATTACGTAATAAAAGGGAACGGAGCATAAAATATCTCCTCTCTCGTTCACATCGATTTTTTAAAAAAGTATCTTCGGATTAAATCTTTTTATGTCGTCGTGGTTATAAAATGACATCAGAGTTTGAAGGATTTCCTTCACAAACTGAATTCCACGCGAGTAACGCCACGGGCTCAGTTATTATATAAATCGTCTGTCATTTCTTAAAAAATATCTAATTCAAGTTTTGGACAACACGAAATATTTGTTAGTTTTGTGTATAGTATCGAAATGCCACAGGACGGATACATTAACTTTGCGAAGTCGGAAACATTCTGATAAAACTTTATCTCCACTTCTAGTTTTTATATTTGTCTGACACTTTATATTGTTGTAAATAAATACATCAAAAACAAAATATTGCAAAAATAGCTTAACTGGTGATAAAATTCTTTATTTTATGATTTACTTAAGAACCTTTTATTAAATCTAAGTCAAATATACTTTGTTCAAGTTGGTCATTAAAAGCACTTTTGAATCATAATTGTACAATTTTAATTTTAACATAAAGCTTCCCACCGTTTCGCTATTTATGTAGAAATTTTTTAACTCTTTTTAACAATTAGAAAATTAAATGTAATAATTATATCTACAATTATATTTATATATCCTGTATGAACATCAACGAACATTAACTCGAATCTCTTCTTTCTTTTTTCTTCTGTCTTCTTTCATTTATCTAATCCTCCTCTGTACAGGATTATTACAACCTTATTTATTAATGTTTTTTAACATGAGTTATAAATTTATTAACGTAAGATATCTTCATGAAAACGATCACACTACGAAATTAAATCTGTGTTGTATTTGTTAACGCACACATGCAAACCATTAAATACATCGATAATTATGATAAATTTGCAAATCAGACAAGTCAATTTTTTTAAAACATTTTTTTTCGAATTACAAGTGGTGTTTGCTCATGAACATTTTCAGAGGTTTTCGGCGTAGCGATGTTGAAGGTTTGTTTCTGGCTGCTCAGGCTTTTGTCGTCTCCATTTCTAATACAAGCTGTACGTTTAATACATAGGGATATAAGTAAATCCATAAAACTGGGCATTGATATTACCCTTAAAAATTATTGTTATTTAATTAATAGGTACTTACAATCACTTACACTTATACATTTATAGACTTCATAAAAATAAATTTATTATCTAAGCGTAGGGATCAATTAAAAGTAAACACAACATGCGAATAAAAAAAAAACAGTGCAGACATACAAAAAAATATATTTAAAAAAGGAAGAAACAAAAACCTACTATTTATCATTCATGTACATATAATAATAATATTTATAAGTATAAGTGATATCAATCTATATTCAAAGCGCTTGGTTTTTCTCTCTTTAAAAATGGTCGACGTAAATTAGTCGAGTCAGCGAAAGACATTTAAAGGAATACCAATGATTACGAAAACAATATTTAAATATAATTTGTTGTTCAGAATGTTTTATCTAATTAAAACAGTTCTATATAACTCACAGCCCTGCATACTAATTTTGACAAACTCGCTTAAAATATGTACACGCGGAATGAACCGAATTCGTTCGCGAGATTTCGTTTAGTATACAGTTACGTATTTCAGACTTTTTTGCACTTACCAAAGATTCGTGAGATGAATTATTAAGTTTGTTATGATTTGTGTGTGACGTGACTTAAGCGTGTCTATGTTGTTATATTTTTCAAGTGGGTTGTCAGTGAGGACTTGCTTTTTTGTTATAGAATATTAAACATCTCATATATATTTATTTATTCTTGCCTTATTTGCACCATTGCGCGTAGACATACAAACAAGTTGATTGCGCAGGAGTTCACAAGTGTACTATTAGTTTCGATGCTATAATCACGGTATATCCGACACCACCGGAAAGAGTTGAAGTATCAGACCAAGGACTTTATCAAACTTATAAATTATGATCAGTTACTAAATCATTCTTGAAAGAAACTTTAAAACTTTTTTGATTGCAGTCTTATTATCTTGAAATCAACGAGACAATTAACATAAGTAAATAACAAATGACGTAAATGTACTAATATTATATTTAAGTTTAAGACGGTTTCCGGTGGGTTCGCTTGCGTGCGAGGGTGTCAGAAATTAGGTACCTACTTACTTTTACTGGTGGTAGAGCTTTGTGCAAGCTCGTCTGGGTAGGTACCACCCACTTATCAGATATTTTACCGCAAAACAGTAGTATTTGGTATTGTTGTATTCTGATTTGAAGGGTGAGTGAACCAGTGTAATTACAGGCACAAGAGACATAACATCTTAGTTTCCAAGGTTAATGGTGCATTGGCGATGCAAGCGATGGTTAAACTTTCTTACAATGGCACTGTCCATGGGCGTTGGTCTACTTACCATCAGGTGGCCCATATGCTGGTCCGCCTATCTATAATATAAAAAACACAAGTGCACTATGAGTACATTTGATGCCATAATAGCGGCAAATCCGACACGACCGGAAAGAGTTTAAGTATCAGACCAAGGACTTTACTAAACTTATAAATTATGATCAGCTACTAAAAAATTCTTGACAGAAACTTTATAACTTTTTTGATTGCAGCCTTATGATCTTGAAATTAACGAGACAATTAACATAACACATAAGTACATAACAAATTACGTAAACGTACTAATATTATATAGAAGTTTTAGACTATACAAATATTTTGAAAGATTCAAACACACGCACAAACACAAACCAATTTTGTGTTATTATAATATTTTGTATACTTTTGCTTAGATTATGTGAACTTGTAATTTTTTTTTTCTGAATAAAAAGAATTATGAAGTGTCATCGAAGAGCGTGGTCTACTAACATGAGTACCAGTATTACTGGTATCTTACTACAAGCTCATTAGTCCGAACGTCCGTATGTTTGTTTGTCTAGCAGAAAACATGTTATATTAAAAAAAACATATACAAAGAGCCGTAACCGTATCCGTAACAGCCTGTGAATGTCCCACTGCTGGGCTAAAGGCCTCCTCTCCTCTTTTTGAGGAGAAGGTTTGGAGCTTATTCCACCACGCTGCTCCAATGCGGGTTGGTGGAATACACATGTGGCAGAATTTCAGTGAAATTAGACACATGTTTCCTCACGATATTTTCCTTCACCGTAAAACGGGATGAATTATAATCACAAATTAAGCACATGAAAATTCAGTGGTGCTTACCCGGGTTTGAACCCAAGATCATCGGTTAAGATTTACGCGTTCACTGGGCCATCTGGGCTTTTTTACATTTATATACAAAGAGCATACAGACAAAAACACGAGCTTAGCTTGTTAACAATACACTCAAATACTTAGGCAATTATAATTAATTGATCTCGCTGGAACATCATTGTGATAATATCAAAGAGGCTCCGCTTACTCGCTCACAAAAGCATTATTAATGAATACGATGAAACATCAACTATTAATAGAATTTTCACCATTCAGTACTTTAAGATACGACGTAGCTCAGTGGTTAGAACGCATGCATCTAAAACGAAGATTACGCATACAAACCCAGGCACTTAAGTGTTTATGAGCTTTATTTGTGTTTTCATCTCGAGCTCGGCGATTAAGTTTCGTGAGAAAACCTGCATGTGTTGCATGAAGTTCTGCCACGTGTGCAACCATGAAGAGACATTCGCCCAGCAGAGATTTACAGATTGTTATTTTTTATAAATCTGGTAGGTGGTGTAAAAAAAAAAAAAACTATTTCTACATTGTCATAAGATGCTATGGCACAAAGGATTTGTGCCTGGGTCACTCAATCTAACACAACAATACTAAGTCAATGATATTTAGTAGTACAATATATGATGAGTGGGTGGTACCTACCCAGAAAGGCCTACAATCAAGAAAGTACGAATACTATGGACCCGGTCAGGCTTAAAGAACAGACTAACATGTTCAAGTTTTTAGGTTATTATTATATTTTATTGTTATGAAACAGCGATTTAAAGCGATGTAAATTGTATATGAAATATTATTATATAATTTGAACGTCAACTTACAATAGCGCTTCTTCGCTTTGTACGTGTGATGAATTAAGATTGATTACAATTCAAAAGACAACATGTTGTTTCAGCTCTTGACAAGTTTGGGTGATGTCTCGTCTAAATGTTACTTAATATTGTTATAGAATACGTTATAAGTTATAAAATATAGAATAATACTTATTCATACATTCATGCCGAGATGGCCCAGTGGTAAGAACGCGTGAATCTTAACCGATGATCGTGGGTTCAAATCCGGGCAAGCACCACTGAATTTTCATGTGCTTAATTTGTAATTATAATTCATCTCCTGCTATACAGTGAAGGAAAACATCGTGAGGAAACCTGCATGTGTCTCATTTAATTGAAGTTCTACCACATGTGTATTCCACCGACCCGCATTGGAGCAGCGTGGTGGAATAAGCTCCATACTTTCTTCTCAAAAAGGGAGAGGAGGCCTTTTCCCAGCAGTGGGACATACACAGGCTGTTACGACTACTACATACATACATTATGTATATTATTGTGCACTTGTGTATTATTTATTTGGGCCCTGCTTAGGAGTCTTACCTGTTTCAATAACGAATATATTTTTTTTTAACTTTGACTCATTGCTTGAAAGATTCTACTACCAATTCGGATTATATTTATGGGTTATGTACAAAAATTAAATTATATTTTTTATTTAAAATCACGTGAATTGTTTCATGCACAAGTTGTGCAATCATCTAAAAAGTTCAAATGTTTTGCAATATCCTTTAGCACACAAATCTTGACGATCCTTTTAAATTTTACAATCGAATATTTTTGAACATTTTTGTCTTTGGAGTAAGTGAAATGCTTCTATATCGACTACATATTTCCCATTTGATTATTATCTATTTTATAAGTAGATGTTTGTATAAACGTACTTGTTACAGTTTGTTGCTATTGTGCTTAAGTTTGAAAGGTAGATGATATTGTGAAGAACCGTTAGAAACTGAGTAGTTACTAGTTTGAGTAAAACCAGTAACTACTCAGTTGCGAAAATCAAACGAATTTATATGTTTTGCATGAAAACAATAACCTCTTCTGTACCTTATATACAGGATCTTACATATTAAAAATTAGTAAGAACTTATCTAGAGAAATTTAATACAAAATTATATATTTCTTACTTAAACCATTACCATTTCATTAGCGTTCTAAATTTGAATATGATTTTCAAATTGTTCAAATTTCATCATTTTTCATTTTTATTTACATTAAAAAGCGGCAAAAGCTACTCTTTTATATCATATTTAATTTTATGCAAATATTTTACTATTTCGTCTGAACAAAGATGGAGCTAATCAGCAAAAAAATAACGAAATACAAAATGGCGTTGGGAAGAACAAGATGAAGCAAACAAATCAAATAAATTTTATAGACAGTAATTAAGTTAATCGTTCGTTTCTATTTAGAATTTCACTTTAGAAAAGGGATAATTAGTATCCCTTTAAATTTAAGCCTAATAACAAATGCTTCGAAATTTCTCAAAAACCAATTAATTGGATACCGAATTAAACACAGATTATTTATCGTAAATATCTTGAAGGGCTCTGTATTTTCGGCAAATGAACTTGGGGTTAGAGTAAATCTAATTCCGTGGAATGTTGCTCAATATACCCCAAAATGTGTTGTGTTCTGGACAATAGTGAAAAATTTAATCATGAATTTTTGTAAGGTCTTTTGTGTATTGTTAAAAATCGAACGATATAATAATTAAAAATACGTAAAGGTCATTTAAATAATCGTACAGACTATAAACTATAGAACAACTATGAATTATTATATTTATAAAACAAATCGTTCCAAATTTAGGTATTAGGTTAGGTATTGTTATATATATATATACTAGGTATCAGGTTAGGTATCAGTGCAAGCCTCTAAACAGCAATACTTTGTAATTTGTTCTGAATTGAAAGGTGAGTGAGCCAGTATAATTAATAATTACAGCCACATGAGACACTATCAAGTTTAACAACCTTGAACTGTCTAGCTAGCTTATAGGGCTATAGACTATAGGGTTCATGGCTTGAAATCCCGGATCGCTTCAAAATAAGTTACTTCACCTGAATAGAAGTAATAGAGCGTCTCGAAAACATTCACTTAAAATATACCATTATGTAACACAATTATGTATCAGCTTAAGTATGTATATATATATATGTTCTTGCTTATGTGCTGGTATGCTAGAGAACGATAGATTAAAGTTTGAACTAAGCACTATACGGAGCTAGTAGCTTTATTAGGATAAGACTATTAAGATCACTTGGTGAAACTATGTTTTGTCTTATTAAAGAAACGCATTTATGTTCAACGGTATTTAAATAGAAACAAATATTTAATATATGTTAGCTTTTCAGAATTACTAAGTACCAATTTCTAAAGCTCTCTAAAATGAACAATTTCGATACTAATTTTCATCCCCTTTATCACTTTTTAATTTTCAAAAGTCATTCCTTAGTGCTAACCTTTATGCTTTATGGTACTGTGTAGAAAGGATCCGTTTGGTTCCCCAGTGGTTTAGGCAGTGCGTTGATATGCCAGTCAGTCAGTTATTATTTTGTATACTCTTGTATGAAGATATGATGAGTCAACGGTTCAGATATTTTATAGTCTACTAGTCTTACTTTTATAAATTATACTTTAATATATATTGGCCTCTTATTTAAAAATATAAAAATAAGTTTAAATGATTTTTTATGAACAATAAAATATACTGTCCGCGACTGAGGTGAACCTTTTAAAACGTTTGATATAGAAACGTTGCAAATAATCTTTATTTAAAAATTTCAATAAAGAACACAAAAATGATTTTACCGATAATGTCATTTAAAAAAATTAAATTTAAAGGGTTTTATATTTTTATATATTTGCGCTGTTTAACTAATTTATTCAATTAATTATATTGTTTAAATAAATAAAATAAGCTTAAGTTAGAAAACCCGGTAACTTTATCACATCAAGGTAAACGAAAGTTGAGATGCACCAGAGCTATTCTTACCGAATTCAGTTGGGTCCTGCCACCTTTTCCAGGTTATTGGTCCACCTGGTTGCAAGGCTTTACCCTATATACAGAATATATGTAGGGTAGTTTTAACGATATATGAACAATTATTATTCTTAAGTTTTCGACAAGCACGAGATAAACGAAAAACACAAAAGGACCTGAAAAAAAGTGTCCAGATTTATAGCCAAGCTTTCCACTTAAAAAATAATGTTAAAATGTTGTATTTATATTGCTGTAACTGCAACTAAACTGGTCCGTATGTTGCAAGTCCGATGAAATACATAATACATAGGACTTAATCTTTAGAGGTGTTGGACATTAAACTCGACCTGTAACTAAATCTGTGTGAGAATGTTGCTTTAGCTTATGTGAAATATGGTTTGTTTTGTCATATACACCGTACAAGTAAAAGCTGCTGTTTAGGTAACAGCCTGTGAATGTCCCACTGCTGGGCTAAGGCCTCACTTTTTTGAGGAGAAGGTTTGGAGCTTATTCCACCACGCTGCTTCAATGCGGATTGGTGGAATACACATGTGGCAGAATTTCAGTGAAATTAGACACATGCAGGTTTCCTCACGATGTTTTCCTTTACCGTCAAGCACGAGATGTATTATAATCACAAATTAAGCACATGAAAGTTTAGTGGTACTTGCCCGGGTTCGAACCCGCGATCATCGGTTAAGATTCACGCGTTCTTACCACTGGGCCATCTCGGCTTCTTAGGTTTTAGGTAACTAAGACTTTGCTATTTAGTATATAAGTAACGGTATATAAATTTGTAGGTAAAGAACTCTACTCTTAAGAATAATTACTCGACTAGGTCTCGACCTTGCTTTATTGCCAGCAATATGTATACAAATTCAAAATTGCAATGACAGCTCTGGTTTATCTCTCCTTTTTTACCTATTACCCCTATTAAAAATAATCTTTAACTACTTTGCATTGAGGTCCTTTTGTCTTTGATCCAGATTTAATTTCTTAACAATAGCATTTCTTAGAATTTCCTACCTGGTCTCTTTGTTATCTAATTTTCTCCTGAGTTTATGATTGTTACTGTACTTTTTATGTACCGATGGATAGCTAAGGAAACGCAGATGTTTTTAAAATGATCCGCACGATAAGAGCCATAGTGATTTTTACAAAAAATTGCGAGTAACTTAAAGAATCAAAATTAAAAATCGAAAAGTTGTACAGTTTTGGATCTGTAATTTAAAAATGCTTGAAGATTGTTTTTGTTTTATAACTGGTTATTATTAACTAGGATGTACCCTAGCAAGAAATACAAAAAAAAAAATAGGGAAAATACGTTGATTTTTTTTTATTGAATTTTAGAATCTTAAACATTCTTTAAATAAAAAAAATATTAAAAAATTAATAACTCGAAAACGATACACTTTTGCATAAGCATTTTGGGGGTCATTTGATAGCTATTGTCCTGAACTATAACCCTTTAAAAGGATCGTGACATATTACCCTATAACCCTGTATGTACATATAATTCATTTTCACGTGTATCCTTAAAAGTTGTTTATATTTTGGAAATAAAAAAATGTAGGCACATCAATCTACCAAACTCGAAATAATTAAAGGACTTACTTTATTTTTCTAAAAAAAATACAATTTTATTTAAATTACACTTAGTTCCTATACAGGAAGTAATCATTCAATCTACACCAACGGCATGGACAACACGTTTGTACAGATTTATTTTTTTTTCGCTGGAAAAACGCATTACGCGTTTACCCCACGGGAACAGTGGGGGGGTATGTGGGGCTCGCCGATGTCCGAGGCGCCGATTGCGCCCCGAACAACGGGATACACAATAAAAAACCAGCGGTACCCTTTCCATAATAACAAGGAGCGCCACGGGATCGCATGCGCTACCACGACGCTCTGACGGGCGGCCTGCCTATGCGGCCTTCATTCTCTAGGGGGATTATCAGGGTACTGAGAACCTAGTCTCCCCCCGCCGTCGCCTATTGCGGCGGAGGGAGAAGGTTCGCATAGTGCTTCATTCTTCTCCCCGGTCTTCTTTAGCGGAGCAGGTTTGCAGTGGCGTCCTCTTCCCGCTCCCGCTCCGCGGCCTCCTTCTGCGACATCACATTTTACAGAAGGAGACCATTTCCGACCAGCATTCCTCACTCCCGAGCATCGCGTTGATGATGCTTGGCAAGGAGAGGTCTCCACCGACAACTGCCGCCAGGGAATGCCTCTGGGGCCCCCACGCGGCCCACTCCGTCAGGGTACGTTTGTGCAGATTAGAAAGTCAAATTAAAAAAAAATATTTTCGATATAAAAAATTTGTCTGTATAAATGGGTTTTGTTTAATAGTTAAACAATGTATGAGCATTAAGCAAATAATGTAATTGAATTTATACATCGATTTCACTTGTTTAACGATTGATGAGTAGTTTAATTACATTTGCGTTACACTTAATTCAACACAAAGTAAG
The DNA here is from genome assembly GCF_905147045.1 of Nymphalis io. NCBI lineage: Eukaryota > Metazoa > Arthropoda > Insecta > Lepidoptera > Nymphalidae > Nymphalis > Nymphalis io. The sequence goes on from NC_065912.1 coordinate 1,178,222, forward strand.
CTTTACCGATTTCATACAAATTTCAAGTTTGTAAACACTTTTTGTTGTAGTAACAAATATTCGAATGGTCTGTTTTTATTTGGTGCTTATTTATTCGTTGGCGCTATAATGATTCGTTGATATTTGAAAAATACGTTTCCGAAGCTAATTTTGTCTTATGATCATAAATATTGTTAATTAGTTCTGCAATTTTAGCTGATAAACTATTCATTTTATTACGTGTTCAGTGTATCAATTCATAGTTTTCTCTGTCAGTAAAAAATTAATATTAAGGCCAAACCAGTGAACATTAGCATAATGAATATAATACCTCATCAGAGCCTGATTTGCAAATACCGTGCGTGTGTATGTGTGTCTTTTTGTGTTTGTATAATATTTTTGTATTCAAAACCTAAGATGTAATGAGAATAATTACGAAATATTTTACGGATGAATTGCTATTATGTATTAATACAATGCTGATATCAAGTGCAGAATAGAACAAAACAATGAGTAAAGTAAAAAAAAAGTAAAGTAAACGGCCTATAAATGTTTTACGTTAAGGTCAAATACTCCGTATCTCGGAATCGGCTCTAACGATTTGGCTCAAATTTTGTATTTAGATAAGGTTTTGCTTTGTAAGTTTATCTGTATCGGTGCCTTACCAGAAAAATTCAAATTTTACACAAAACCTTTTTTTTTGTAGTAACAGATTATTATCGTCCCACTGCTCAGTTACGGCAATTCCTTTTTAGGAGCAGGCTTATCTCATCATGCTGTTCCAATGTTGGTGGATACAGATGTAGCGAATTTGCATCAGACACATGCAGGTTTCCTCACGATGTTTTCCTTCACCGCCAAGTACGAGATGAACACAAATTAAGCATTAATGAAAATTCAATGGTGCTTGCCCGGGATTGAATCCGCTATCGATTAAGATTCACCTTTTTGACTTGGACCATCTCGGCTCGGCTCAGTATTTTTTATAACGGTTTTTTATTATTAGAACCAAGCTAATTTCTGTATTCAAGTACATGGTACTTCAATTTAATCTTGTAATATGACAATATTCAAAAGTGCTTCCAAGAGCCTATTAGGGTGAGGAAGTATTTAGATATTTTTAATTTATTGAAGTAATAAAAATAGCATTATTTGTTATTAAAAATATTAATCCACATATTTAAGAATATGAGAAAACAAAAATAAAATCAACATATTGTAAAATTCGATACCCGTAATCAAATACTTACGAATTTTTAAATTAATTGATTCATTACTAATTTCAGTAATACAAAATAAGTATTTCAACAAAATCCAAAACTACCCAATTTATTTCATTTCGTTGTTAGGCAACAAATACACATTATACAATTTATACATACATTTGTTTTTAGCAATTGCAACAGAATTCTTTGGTTTCATCTTTTTGTTTGGGCGTCAAAATTAAATTGTTGGAAATTCTAACAGATTGAAGTAATTGAAAAGTAAAAAGAACATATTTATAAATAAATCGCAGACCGAAAATCTTCCACCACAGAGTAAACTTCGTTTTCTTAAAAGGGAACGGAACTTAATCCAAGACACTACATACTATAATTAGAGACTTGTAACAGTATTTAGCAAAGAAATATGCAATATTTCCTTAATTGTAACAATTACTAATTTACCCTCTAATTGGTAAATATTTTACGGAACTTAGGTCACATTTAGAATAATCAATAATGTATCTAAGTTGTCTCGACAAAATCCTTGACCAAGGGTTTGTTCTATTTAAAGTAATTTCAGTCTAGACTACTATTAATAAATCAAAGTAAAATCTAATAACCATGACACATATAAATGTATTAATGGCTTTTGTTCCCATAAAAATGTAAATAGTTTCCGTCTTATCAGATTTGTTCCATATGAGTTATTTTGTACCATATTGAAAAAGTTGGTGCTATTATTGATATAAATCCGATACCATTTAAGGGTGAAATTAAACTTCGTTACATAAAGTTATGTTGAATTAAAATCGTGTTCTGTATTCATTAAATATATCGTGACTAAAAAGTAACTTAAAAGTTGAAAAGAGAAAACATTATAACTAAATTAGCTAATGTATATATTCGATTCGATTTTTTTATTTTTAAAAATTTAAACACAGCTTAGAAGGAGAAATATATTATAATATCTTGGAATAAGATAAGAATCGAGGTGACTGTGTTAGAACATGTGAATCTTAGTCAACATTAGGTTCCTAACCTGCGAAAGCATTTCGGATGTTGAATGAAAATCCTGTGTAACTAATCACTGTATGATTTTATTTATTTTATTATTGAAAGACCTGGCTCGTTATAACTGTTACTAATGTCAATGCTTAGACAGCACAAATGGCCATTGTTTCGTCTTTATTATCACGCATCCATAAAGATGGAAGAAAAGATGAGCCTACTTAAATATATATCGCTCCCATTCAACTAAATGATTCAATTTGAGGAGATAACAAAGTATTTTGGGCTTGAAATACTGATGCACTTTGAACGGCTCGACGCTTTGCAATTACAAAGCTAACTTAAACCTTGGAAATCAAATTGTTTGCAAATGCTGCAAATTCTCACTACATTTTCAGATTAACGTGAATATTGACACTGTGTATGTACTTTACGAGTTCGTTTAAATTTCACCTCTGAGTAGTAGATGGCGCTTTGTAACAACTGTAATATTTCTACATCGCGCTGTCGAGATTCTCTATTTGTTTTAGTATAGTTCAAGAAGTTTTTGAATAAAATATGGATCACAGTGGCATCCAATTGTTTTATTCTACATTAGTGTATTTGTGTATAGTCGAATTTAAGGATCTAGTACGCTAGTTTTTGAGATACGAATAGTAACAATAATTAGTCATTTCTAATTTATTTGGCTAGAATTGGTGACGTCAAAGCTACACCAGACGTCATACATTTTTCTTCTCGATTTTTTAAAATTTACAATGAAAAGCTGAGTTCACAAAACACTTCAAGATGATTTATTCTATTTGTTTTCGTTTGTCCTACAAGCTTTTGCTTTACTACACCTGTTGGTGTATTGCATCAAATGCAAAGCATTCTATTTATAAATTTACATGCTTATTTGTTGATTTGTGTGGCACAAATCTTGTAAATGAATTTTGAAGCAATTCTAAGTTGAGCTAATTTTTTCATACAATTAGGTATTAGGAGATATTATAACATTAAATAAAAAATTGTTTCAACGATAACTAATTTTATTTCAGAAATCGATTCTATTGTATGAAAACTTTGACTGCCACTTACACGGAGCCTGGCTAGACCATATTTCCTTAAAATTGCTTCATTTGAGATAAACCGAATTTAAAACAACTAATTTATCATTTCATTTGCATTTTAAGAAAACTTTATAAAATATTATTGAAGCTAACCTACATAATAGGCAATGGGTAACGCTTTAAGTGTTACTTTGGTATATTTACTTTTATGGATGGCGGACGAGCAAAATTGCCTCCTGATGGTAAGTGATCACCGCCGCCCATAGACCCATAGAGTGGGTGATGCCTACCCAAACAGGCTTTCACAAAGTGCTACTACCAAAAAACGTTCGAGTGAAATGATTATGATGCAAAATAGCTTTCTTTTTGTTAAATGTAATATCACTAGCATATTTGTGTTACATAAATAATAATACGCTTTTATATAATTACCTTACGCCTCTGATTTATTGGTCCCAAAAGTTTACATGAAGCGAAAATAATTTGATTAATAATAACTTGAATAAATTCAATATAAATGACATGAGGTAATTCCCCAAACGCAAAAATGTCATTTCAACAAAAAAAAATAACAACTTATTCGCAAGAATTTATTGTTGATGAAAAATAAATTAAGCACGTATCTAGAGACACACATATTCGTATTATAACGAAATTGTATTTATTAGTGGTTTGTTATATCTTTTTTTAATATATGTATTGTGGTGGTAGGGCTTTGTGCAAGCTCGTCTAGGTAGGTACAACCCACTCATCAGATATCCTACCGCAAAACAGCAGTACTTGGTATTGTTGTGTTCCGTTTTGAAGGGTGAGTGAGTCAGTGTAATTACAGGCACAAGGGATATAGCATTTTGGTTCTCAAGGTTGGTGGCGCATTGGCGATGTAAGCGATGCTTAACATTAATTACAATGCCAATGTCTATGGGCGTTGGTGACCACTTACCATCAGGTGGCCCATATGCTCGTCCGCCTACCTAAGCTATAAAAATAAATAAATGTCGATATAGTAGATCGTTACAATTTTATTATCTTGCTTTTTTGAAATAGTTAGGCTGATGGTAACCTGATGGTAAGTGGTCATCCGTTGCTCAGTGGCCCGTTGAGATTGAAATTGGCACTGTAAGTAGTATTAACAATTACATTATTTATGTCCCTTGTGCCTGTAATTACACTGGTTTATTCGCCCTTCAAAACAATACTACGAGTAAATATTGCTGTTTGGCAGTATAATATCTGATGAGTGAATGGTAGGTAACATACGGGCTTGCACGAAGCCCTTCCACTGAGTAAAGATCATATACTATCATTATCTAGTTATATTAATTTTATGCTGAATTTCTCCCTACCCTCATCCTTTACCTCGATAGCAATCTTAATATTAGCATTTTGTTTTATTTTCCATATAATATGAATAAAGGCACAAGAAAAATATAGTGATCATATTTGGACGCTTAGACGTAACATGTAATTTCCAATAAATATTCAGTATTTGTTACCCGTTTCATGGAAGATTCTGAATAAATACATAATAAATAAAATTATTACAAACAGAAAAAAGTGTGTTTCATTATGGGTGGACTAAACAGTATGGTAATAAAAACGCCTTTTAATTGGAAGCTATATCGTTGGGGCGTTATCCCCCCCCCCCCCCCGCCTTTGCTTTGATTGTGATTAAGTCCGCGATTGTCGTAATCAAATGTAAGAACATTAATTGAAATCATATGGAGTTATATATAGAATATAGAAGCCGAGATGGCCCAGTGGTAAGAACGCGTGAATCTTAACCGATGAACGTGGGTTCAAACCCAGGCAAGCACCTCTGAATTTACATGTGCTTAATTTCTGTTTATAATTCATCTCGTGCTTTTCAGTGAAGGAAAACATCGTGAGGAAACCTGCCTGTGTCTAATTTCATCGAAATTCTGCCACATGTGTATTCCACCAACCCGCACTGGAGCAGCGTGGTGGAATAAGCTCCAAAACCTTCTCCTCAAAAAAAAAAAAAGGGAGAGGAAGCCTTAGCCCAGCAGTGGGACATTTACAGGCTGTTACTGTACTGGAGTTATATATTCTTCAAAATCATGTGAAAAATTATATAAAAATATTGAATATTTTACATAAAAGTGCTAAGATAATTATTATGTACAAACAAAAACGATGTAACGTCTTTATGAAAAATTATTTTAAGTAATAGCAAAAGTCGTCTTAATATCAAATATACATCTCAGTTGCTCTAAAAAATTACGTTCGTTATTTTGATTGCCGCAAGAGACGTGACCTTGGATTTCAAAAGTAGAACGTTTTCACATATTAAATCCCTCGCGACTACGCCTCCCACGACTGTTATGCTATAACCTATTTTTTATCGCGAAATGTCCCACCATAATTATACCGTAATGATGGAACTAAAAAAATATCACTTAACACCAATGTTCAGTCTTTAAGATCTAAATTTGTTTGCATTTTGTTGTAAGTTTGACATTTTGACAGGTGTAGAAAATTACTGGATACATCAACATTAGATAACATCGTAATGTTAACATGAATAGTTAAACAACATAGGACTCCTATTTTGATAAATTAATAATTGAAGTAATCTTTTTAATTATTTTTTTTCATTTTCAAAGTGAAAAAATATTCAATATAGAACCGCTACACTTATTGATTGTCTAAAATATATCACCAGTTTGAGTAGAAATTCCAAAGACCTAAGAAGAATTGATAATGAATTAGACACTACTGTGTAGCTTAACCGATCCCAAGGTTATGAGTTCAATATCCGAATCAGGGCAATAAATAATGTTATTAGGTTTTCCTTTCGAAAAACTCTCAGTAGTAGACCGGAGTCTGTTCGATAAGCACGTCAAACCTACATTTGAACTCTTTCAGGTCTATGTTGGATTTATATTCCTATCGGCTTACAATCAAAGGAACAGAGTGCACTCGTGTTTGCGCGCACACGTGTCTATTATAATATGAACACCGTGGCCAAAATTGGTCAGGACCACATAATTAATCTTATTAAGACAATTTTTTTTTATATAGAATTGGAAGGCGGACCAGCATGTGGACCACCTGATTGTAAGTGGTCACCAACGCCCTTAGACATTGGCATTGTAAGAAATGTCAACCATCGCTTACATATCCAATGCGCCACCAACCTTGGGAACTAAGATTTTATGTGTCCCTTGTGCCTGTAATTACACACACTGGCTCACTCACCCTTCAAACCGGAACACAACAATTACTGCTGTTTTGCGGTAGAATATCTGATGAGTGGGTGATACCTACCCAGACGAGCTTGCACAAAGCCCTACCACCAGTAAAAATAACTTAATTAACTTAATTGAGCTATGACATTGCGCTGACATTATATATATATTAATCATTAAGAGAGTTCGAAAAGTCAAATCATACTATTCTTAGGTATAACACTAAACTATTTAGGCTAGGAGACGAAAGTTTTCAAATCAACAAACTGAAAGTTCCAAGATAAAGCTCCCTCTGTTTCAACACTAAATTTCCTACTCGAATGCGTCCTGACTGGAACAGAAATGGGCTAACTGTTTCAGACAGGTATGGTATAGTTTTGGGATATAAGCAGACGTCAGACAAGATTGTCGTGCTGTTAACAGTGCTTCGTTGTGTAAAAAAATACAATAACGAAATTGGGGGAGGGGGATCATTTTTGTATTGTTTATCTGTTACTACTGTTAATGGTAATAATAATGTCCTCTAGACCAATTTCGGCCACGGCGGCCAATCTCAAGAGAGATTAGCCAACTACGCAGGAGATATTATAGTGCACAAGTGTGTGCGCAAACACAGGTGCACTGTCTATTCCCTAACTCTCATAATCCGATCAGACGGCAATCCGACACGACCGGAAAGAGTTCAGGCGCAGAACCAACGGCTTAACTTACTTTCCGAGGCATAGGAGTGTACACACTTCCAACTTCCAGACTCCGGGCTGCTACTGAGAATTTTCTGAAAGAAAAGCCCAAAAACTTTTAATTGACCCGATCTGGGAATTGAACCCAGGACCTGCGGGTCTGCGGCCTTATATCAAGCCACTAGACCAACGAGGCAGTCACACTGTTAATGGTAGTTGAACACCAAAGAGCTTTATGTTATTATATTAGCAATCAAGGTATTGAATGGTGAGGGAGCCAGTTAAATAACGTATATAAGCTAGATACCATATTTAGCAGCACATGATCAGCTCGAGTAATGGTTCTTATTTCTAACAGTGCCATTATTTATAAGCAGCCCAGCGTTGTAGCATTTGAAGGTTTGTATCTCTTTTGCAATAGCTGAAGCTGGTTGGAGTACCATACACGTTTACATATTGTTATGTAAAATTAATGAGTAAACAAATAAATACGAGGATTGTGAATTTTAATTTGATCTTTGCTTGTGTAAACATTCTCAGCGTTGAACCAAAGACGGTATTAATAAAATTATTAAATAATGCAACGAAAGCATAAAATTACACATAAAATTCAGATCGTGAAGGAACAATAGGAAAACATCGTGAGGAAACCTGCATGTGTCTAATTTCACTGAAGTTCTGCCACATGTGAATTCTACCAACCCGCATTGGAGCAGCGTGGTGGAATAAGCTCCAAACCTTCTCCTCAAAACGAGGAGAGGAGGCCTTTAGCCCAGCAGTGGGACATTCACAGGCTGTTACGGTTACGGTTACGGTACGGAAGGAACAATGATTAGAGAATAAACTTAAATAATCAATAAAACTTTAATTAGTTGTACACTGGCTGAAAGTCTGTGCAACCTCCTCTTATAGATAGATACCGCAAACCTTTGATTTGAAACTTATGTTCTCCATTTCAGTAGATGAAACATTTATTTTGGATAGGATTGTGTAAAATCCCTCCTTATCTGTTCTTCTTGCGTTAAGTCCGTCTACGTCGCAAAATTAATGGATATTTTTCAACTGCATATTTGTATTTTCTCTAATTGTGAAAGTGTCTAGTGTTTGCGGTGCCAAGGTGTGCTAAATATCTTAGCCGGTTGGTAACGTCGGGCCAGGAATTCTAAGGTCACCCGACTTGTGGTTGTTATATAAATATATGTTGAACAAAATTTTAATGTATGTTTAATAAATTACAATACTGAAAGTTATTGTAAATGATACTGATAACGTTTTGATGTTGATTCGATTTTAGAATTAATACAGTTTGTATGACCGTGTACGGGTACACACACATATAAACTGCTACAAATACATACACATAATTGCTTTTATTTCTTTTTCAATTGACTCGTTTCACACGTAATAGAACGATGAACTATTTAAAAAGGTTTTATTATATTCGAGTATTTTTTTTCGTATCAATGAAACGTAAAATATTGCTGTAAGTTGCTCATGATTCAATTGTTTTTATGTTTTTTTTATAAACCTTGATTTAATGACCTACTAATGGTAGGTCAGTCACTTATAGAATTGTATAGTTACATTTATTAAGCAAAGCATAATAAGTCATTACTAGTGAAAAACGTCTTCGCCTCTTGAAAATAAGGTTTGGAGCTTATTGTATTAGAAATACTACGACATATATAATACCGTTTGTTGATATAAACTTCTAAGTGACCGGTTGGTACGTACATATATTGGACTCACCTATTATCATTACCCTGTACATATACAGCAAATAACATTAAATACATTTGTTATTTCATAGACAGTAATACAATAAAATTGAAAACCAAGTAAAAAATATTCATTTTTTAAATTATATAAGTTTTTTTTTTAATTTTAGATATACTTATTTAGTTTAATATTTAGAAATAAAATAAAATATCATAGTATTATTATCAAAATAAAAACACTCATTAATTTGATACTAAATTCTCTTCAGTATACAAAAAGGAATGTTTTTGTACTTTAATACTAACGAAAGCTTTGTTGCTTTAGTAATTCGTCGAGCGGATGAGCCACACTATCTCTCTGAACATCGTTATTAATGTATCTCATTTCAGGAAATATAATCTGAGATTCTTAAATGATAATAAAATGTTATTTTTATTTAAGTCCGTTTTTCTTTACTCATAAACTTCTAGTTTTGTGTGTAAAACTAAAAATAACAAGAAATATAGCCACTGGTTCGTTATTTCGAATGTAATTTTGTATGTATAAAAATAATTTTAATTAGAATAAAAATGATGTGGAAATCAAACTTTTTATAAATCATAATTTACAAAAATATACTTTCATAATACACACGAAAGCTAATCAGTATGAAGACGTAATAAATTATCCATTTAATAATTTAAAGTGTATACTTATCCTTATTCACGAAATTTGAAAAATTCATAATCCGAAACGCAAATGAGAAAATTTTTCATAATTTACTTAAAAGCTTTTAACGAAACTAGAATATCTTTTGCGACCACAATTCGTAGATAGGCGTTTATTCAAATAAGTTTTCAAAGCGCCGGATGAACTTGGCAAAGTTTGGATAAATATTGCAGTGGGAAATGGTACATATATATATATATATATTATTATTATTAAATGTCTCTGAGATACGGTAACTCAGTGGCAGGTTTCACTTTGAACTGCATAAGTAGGCGGCTTGTTTGCTTAAACTCTATATTGTACATACAAGCAACATACATACGTTGCAGTTTTCTAATATATTTTTTATAGAATAGGAAGGCGGACGAGCATATAGGCCAACTGATGGTAAGTGGTCACCTACGCCCATAGACATTGGCATTGTACGAAATTTTAACTTACATCACCAATGCGCCACCAACCTTGGGAACTAAGATGTTATGTCTCTTGTGCCTGTAATTACACTGGCTCACTCAGCCTTCAAACCGCAACACAATAACACCAAGTACTGCTGTTTTGTGGTAGAATATCTGATGAGTGGGTGGTACCTATCCAGACGAGCTTGCACAAAGTTATACCACCAGTAAAAAATATTCATATCAATACAATATATTGAAAATGAAAGGATACGAGCTTGGCTTAAATACTGTGATTGTTAAATTGTTTTTTTATTATGTACTCAAAAGAAAACGGATACAAGTGTTTATGTTTTACTTTATATGTATGTACATTTTTTTATGAAGCAAGTTGGTGGACTGGCTAATGTGATTACCACCGCCTATAAATATTGGTGCTGTAAGAAATATTTACCACTCCTTAAATCGCCTCTTGTGCCTATAGTTGCACTGGATCACTCAATCTTCAAACTGAAACATTAAAATACTAAGTGCTTGGGGCAAGAGAATCTGATAAGTGGTACTTACCCAAACGGGCTTATACCAAGCAATACCAAGTATTTTATCTAACATATATATCCAGACGATATTCAAATTTAGCGCCATTCAATAATTTATAACTATAATTCCTTTCTGTGCTACACTAAGTAACACCGATTAAATTAATATACAAAGATTATGTAAAGCGAGTAGTCGAATTTCAATATCAAGGTCATTTTGTTGTCACGTTAGTATAAAAAAAAGATGTTGAAAGAAAACGAAGAAGTTGTGCAATTGTGCATTATTTATACATATGTAAATCTAAGCATCGTAAGATGTACGTAAAAGAGAAACATATTAAAGCCGTTGCATTCAAATAGTTTTATTCTCCTATAACTTAGCCTGATAGATAAAGGCTTCGATTCCTTTATGAGTTTCGTCTTTAACTATAGAGAATGCTCTATTAACTAGCTAAATGTGGGTTGAGGTTTAGCTTACACTGAATAGCCAAACCACTTATGATTTAGACACGAAGGTTACTTAGAGCACTTTAGTGTACATAATCTCAAGAATAACTGATTTTATTATTTTCACGAAAGAATACAAACATTCTAAGAAATACAAACTCCGTTCCGTATTTTTTTCTTAGTCATGTATAATGTATACATGGAAGAGACTTGGAACGAATAATATGGACTCGAAGATATTGAAATAGAAGAAAACGGGTCCCATTCCGTGAGTAATACAATGTTATTACATTTTCAATGTTAAATGATCTTTTCATCCCAACACATTGAATGGAATTACCAAATCTTACTCAATGGCGAAATCGTAATGTCTCACGCCGGTTGAGGTGGCAATTCAAATAGATTACGGAGATCCAATCAGATACAGAATCGAATCAATATAAAAAAAATCAATCGACCTGAAATTGAAGGATAAGTATAATCTCAAAATCTTTAAATTTGTCTAACTGATTACTTTTGGAAAAATTGGAAAACATTCCAAAGGGATTTGTAATTCTATCAAAGCATTACTATAAAGTGACGTGGCTGATTACTCAGAACACGCAAATCTTAAGCGAAGCTTGCTGGTTCAAGCCCAGGGATTTCACCACCACTAGGATTTCATGTGCGTAATTGGTCTTTGCAGTCTATCCCGTAATCGGCGGTACATGAATACATGGTGTGAAAACCTGCATGTGTTTGATTGAAAAAGCTCTAAACTATCTCCTCGCTATATGGAGAGGAGGTCTTTGCCCAATAGTGGAACATTAACAAGCACAACAAATAATTCTGACATAATTGTCTTTATAGGCATTTTATTTATTTATTTATTTGGATTTCCAACAGTTGTACATAACACACATTCAAATCACTTTTTACATTACCTTAAAACTAACTATGCACAACCAATTACAGGAGAACACACCATTCACAAACACAATTACAAAATATACAAATCAAAAATATTATAAAAACAGAAAAAAATAATATTTAAATAAAAAACAAAAAACAAAAACCGAAACAAAAGGTAGTAACTAATTAATTTTTTTTATTTTTTATATATAAGCTATAGGTAGCTAAGTATTGTTAGGTGAATCAATATCTATTAAGGCTACAATGGTTAGAATAATGGCAACCCTGTCTGCAAGTCTGCTCAATTGTCTTGAATTATTTATTGCTACAATTAAAACAAAATAGTCTCTTAGTGCCTGTTCACTTTTGAACCCGTAATTTAAAAGATTAAATACAACTATACCATGTGTTCGTAATCTAGATTAAAGAAACTGCCAGGAAAACTATCACGAACTCTGTTTTACTAGTAATTTTTAGTATAATATATTTATTATTATTGACACTAAAAAAGAATGCTTTCATGCATTAAAAAATCAACAACAATATTTTTCTAACCTTCTTGTACCCCTAATAACGTGTATGAAAAATTTAATTAATTGAATATATATTTAGTAAAAGCGTAACAACCAAACAAACTCACTTTCGCTTCTATAATATTAGTAACAATTGTAGAGAATCATAACGCATACATTTGATACAGATAACAGAATAATTGATTTATGTACCTCGATATAAAGTATAAAAATAATTTTAAACTTCTGAATGTAACACACAGAGCTATTCCTATTTATTTTTTGCCTGTTGAATGTTTATTTTGGCCTCTCGATGCACCGGTTTTTATAGGACTTCGAGCATTTTCACCGACAAATGTAGACGCGTTTGAAATAGGCGCCAGGCCAGTATATTTTGCTGTTTTATATTAGTGAAGTAAATTTCACTCTGCCATATATGTTGTTTTTTTTAACAGTCTGTTAATTATTAACTGTTTGGTGAAGGCCATATATAAATATAAATTAATGTTGCTATACCATTTCCGATAAAAGAAAAAATGTATAAATTTTATATGAAATAAATACAAATAAATAGACTACGACGTTATAAGCGGACGGGCAAATATACATAGACATTGGTAAGAAATATTTACCTTCCTTTCATCGCCAATGCGCCACCAACCTTCGGAACAAAGATATTATGTATCTTGTGCCTGCAGTTACACTGGGTCACTCAAAATCTGGCCTGGCCTTCAAACCAGACAACAAAAATACTAAGTATAGCTGTTTTACTATGAAACCCAATATGTATTTTTTATCATCATCATTTCATTATTTCATTGTGATAGACACGCCATAAAAATTGGTATATTATAGTTCCGTCAATAATTTATTTCAGCCGATCCTTACGCTACGATAGCTCACAATCGAATTGATTCGTAATATAAAGCATCCCTTTTTATTGAAAAATTAATGAATATAAAAACCAATAATATTTTAATAGTAGGGTAATTTCGGATACTATTTGAAATATAGAAATATTAATTAAATAACTTATGCAAAATATTTTCATGAATCAGTTTTCAATAATTACTGGAACATAATAATTACATATATTATTGCCACGTTAGTCTAGTGACTAGATATAAGGTCGTAGATCCTGAGGTCCTGGGTTCGAACCACAGGTCGAGCTGATAAAAAGTTGTTGAGTTTTTTTTTGTGGAAAAACTCTCAGTAGCAGCCGTGCACTTTCTTTTACGCACACAATTGAGCAATTGTATTGTATATATGTAATTTAATTATATGTCTGCAAGACTAACCAGGTCTTCCTTGAAATTGACCACCGTGGCCGAAATCGGCTAGGGGGATCATCATCACTTATTTACAGCATTTAATTCTATTATACTCGCACTCATATATATACACAAAAAAACAACGTCGAGTTTAGCTAGTACATATATATGGATATATTTATTACCAAAAGGAAAACATAAGCGCGACTTCAATCTCTCTTGCCGCTGGTTTTTATATAAATGTGAAGATTTACGTGATATGAGTAACAATACGATTTTTTACTTAACATTACAGAACGATATAAAAAAGTACTGTAGGCAAAAATATATTTTTTGTAATCTGATGCTCTTTGAAATTTGATATATATATATATATATATATCAAATTTCAAATATATATATATATTTCTGAACACGTCCATAAATACTACGTACGATTTCAGAACGATACGAAGGCTTGGATGAGTTATAAACTAAAACCTATTCATTTTATGTGGTACATTAATCGATGCTTTTCATATAAGGCTACCAAGTAGAATGTTACATCATCTGCAACTACTCCAATTGCAGACGATGTAACATTTAACTTGGTAGCCTTATCCACTCATCACTTGTACCGCCAAACAGCAATTGTTGTGTTCCAACTTGGGGGGTGAGTGGTGGACCAACAAGCTAGTGTACATGCACAAGGGTCTAACATTTCAGTGAGAACTAAAATGTTGTTTGTGTTTTGGTGGAATTTTGGCGGTCTTAGGCGTCCTTAATATGTCGTACAGTACATTTGTCTACAAGCTGTGGTGATCACTTACCATCATTTTTTTTTTTTTTTTTATTTTCGCCGGGAGGGCAAATGACTCTACTCCACCTGATGGTAAGTGGTAGTAGAGTCCAAACGCGACGACGGCCAGTACAGACGGGAAAAACGTTCTGCACTAGCCGCCTTCGCCTTGCCGGCCCGCAAGATGCCTCTTAACGCCTCGTTTGAGGAACCCGGGTTGTAAGAGGAGGGGAACACGTGAGCTGGTAAGGAATTCCATTTTTTGGAAGTGCGACAAAGAAAGGAGTTGCCAAATTTCTTTGTTCGCGATGGAATTGATGTCACAGTTAGGCGGTGACATCGAGAACCAGCTCGCGTGGACTTAAGAAGGAAGGGGGAAGCAGGAATTAGAGAGAATAATTTCTCAGAGCACTCGCCGTGATACAGTCGATAGAAAGCGCTCAGTGCTGCTATCTCACGACGCAATTGTAAAGGTTCAAGGGTGTTTGTGACCTTTACGTCGCCAATAATGCGTACGGCACGTCGCTGCAACCGGTCCAAGGCCTCAAGTAGGTACTTAGCGGAGTCATCCCAAAGGTGCGAGCAATATTCCACGCAAGACCGTACCTGTATTTTGAACAGCAGGCACAGTTGTTGTGGCGTGAAAAAGCGCCGCACCTTGTTCAGAACTCCGAGTTTCCGTGAAGCTGTTTTTATAACAGCCTCGATGTAATCCCTTGGACTAAGATCGCAGCGAACGTCAATCCCCAGCATGGCGATTTTGCTTTGCATCACCAGCGGAGTACCACAGAGGGAGGGAAGAGGGGAAAATGTTGACTTTTTCGCCGTGAGAGCGCATACCTGTGTTTTCTTGGCATTAAACTCAACAAGATTATCAGAACCCCATTTGGCAATGAGCTCTAACGTCCTATCGAGTTCAATGACAAGATCCTTCCGCCTCTCCTCAATTTCCGCTCGCCCAGTCACTGCGCTTCCGTGGTATCCACCATGCACTGTACTATCGTCTGCATAGCAATGTATGTTCCCAAGAGAGAGCATATCATTGATATGCAAAAGAAAGAGTGTGGGAGATAGCACAGATCCCTGGGGGACCCCAGCATTCACTACATAGAATTGTGAAGCGCAACCATCAACTAAAACACGAAGGCTATGCTTGTGTAGGAAGCTGGCAATCCAGGTGCAAAGCTGAGCAGGCAGACCATATGCCGGCAGCTTGGAGAGACGACTTCTGTGCCAGACCCTGTCGAAAGCCTTGGAGATATCGAGGCTGACAGCCAACGATTTTCCATGCTTGTCGATAGCTTCACCCCAGAGGTGTGTTACGCACGCTAGAAGATCACCTGTGGACCGTTTTGGTCGAAACCCGTACTGACGATCATTAATTAGACAGTGATCTTCTAGGTAATGGATCAGTTGGTTGTTTAAAATCCGTTCCATCACCTTACAAAGTACTGAGGTGATAGCTATTGGCCGATAATTTGCCGGGTCAGACCGATCCCCTTTTTTGGGAACCGCTTGGACATTAGCTCTTCTCCAAGCCTCCGGCACACTTCCCGAAGAGAGAGAAAGTTGGAACAGGCGCGTTAACACAGGAGACAGCTCCACTGCGCACTTCTTCAGCACTATGGCTGATATTCCATCGGGACCGCTAGCTTTCCGTACATCAAGTGATTGCAGCTCCGCACGCACATCACGTTGCCTGATTTTAATGTCAGGCATCGTATGGCCACATGCAGGTATTGTAGGTGGCAGTGCACTACAATCATCGATGACGGAATTGTCGGCAAAGAGTTTAGCCAGGAGATCAGCTTGCTCTTGCGGACTGTGAGCTAGTGATCCGTCCGGATTTCTGAGCGGTGGCAGCGAAGGTTGGCAAAAATTGTTTTGCACAGACTTGGTCAGACGCCAGAAGCTACGGGAGCCCCTAGGATGCGAAACAAGGTCATGACCAATCTGTACAATGCGCTGTGCATCCGCTCTCATGTATGCCTTTCTACAGGACTTGGAATTTTTATTATAGTTTGCTTTCAGTGAGTCAATGTTAGATGCCCCGCTAATGCAGCCGTTGATCCACTTGCGATATGCCGCCTGCTTAGATGATACAGCATCGGCACATTCACGAGTGAACCAACGGTTACGCGTACGCCTACTGACGAGATCTGAGCTAGGAATGTAGTATTCCATTCCCAACATGATCTCGCCAGCAACAGCAGCGGCACTAGCTGTCGGGTCATTCCCACCGAAGCAACGTTCCTTCCAAGGGACCGACGCATAGTATTCGCGCATACCGTCCCAAACCGCCGACTTATAGTGCCAAACGCGACGTTTGCATACCGCTAGTGGCGGCAGCTTGGCCTGTGGCACTCTGGTAGAAATAAGGCTGTGATCCGAAGAGCCAAGAGGAGCCTGAACCACAACCTGATATTCCACCGGGTGAGAAGTCAGCAGAAGGTCCAGTAGAGAAGGTGCTTGCCCATCAATGTCTGGGATCCTGGTGGGCTGATCAACCAGTTGGGTCAAGTCATGTGTGAGAGCAAAAGCATGAGCAGTCCTTCCAGCATGGTCAGTTTTGAGGGATTTCAACCAGGATTCGTGGTGAGCATTAAAATCCCCCAAAAACACCAATTCCGCGTTAGGAAATTGCTCTTGCGCAGCATCTGCCACCCGACTAAGATGGTCAAATAATCGGCTTGTCTCCAAGTCACCATTGTGGGATCTGTAGAGGCACACGTAGACTCGGCTCTGACGAACCAGGTCCACACGTACCACCAACATGGAGAAGGAGGGGTCCTCCAAGTAGCGCAGTCGGTGACAGCAAACATCCGTCCTGACGAACAAGCATACTCCGGCTTTCGCTTTGAAGGATTCTTCAAGCGTGTAGCCGGGATAATTAAGGTAGCTGGTATCGGCAGGACGGAGTATTTGTGTCTCCGTGAGAAACAACATTGCTGGCCGTGCTGTCTCGAGATGGTGGTGGACAGCGTTGAGGTTAGTGTGGAGTTCTCGGATGTTAGAGAACTCGACCTCAAACAGCGAGGGTATGGTGGGGGTGAGCACCGCTGTACGACCGTTATTTCTGTTTTGTTGCGCCATTTGGGAAAAACGAAATGGAAAAGAGACGTGAAGCGAGCGATGTATTGCCACGATAGGGATGGGCAAAGTGTGGAGGCGTGTTTCCCCAAGTGGTTGCCAAAAGGAAAAATACACTGACCCGCCGGACGGAAGGGCCCCCGAACCCCCCCGGAAGTGGCCGCTGGGACCCCACCTACCGGTCACCAACCGGCACGACGGTCCACCCCTAGATTATGCGTGGCCTGGTGGGACAGCCTCACGAGCTGGTTAGGCACGCTCGGGCCCCTGTACTATGCCACGGGCGGCCAGCGGAACAGCCGTTTCTTCGGGTCTCCCTGTCCGGCAAGTCAATACAGTTTCCCCCGGCATTGGTTCAACAGCCGTCTCCAATCGGACCAACACCCATCGCGGCAATACTCGCTCGGGCTCTGGCTGTACGCTGGCTGACCTCGAAACGCGGCTGAAAGCCACTTCACGAGTTTTTCACCATGCGTACGGTGGTAACAAGACAGGCGGATGTTAGCATCCTACCACCAGATGAGCAGATGGTTGCTCAGATGTCCCTTAGTCGCCTCTTACGACACCCATAGGAAAGAGAGGGGCAGTGAAATGTATTCTTTCTCCGTTACTGCACGGATTATATGAAATTAAAAAAAAAGATGCCACATCACTACTAAATTTGCATACATTATATATTTTTTTAAGTGTCAAGTACAATTAATATAATTAATACAATTACTGACAAGTCTAATGCCATCTCGATACTACAGGCTTTTTTATTACTGATATCATGGAACTATAACGAGGATGGGACTATTTCTCTAATTATGATAACAATGTAATTATAAAAAGAAGCTCTTGCTTGAATACAGAAAGAAAAGCATTAAGAATTTCGCTCATTAACTATTTCTACTAAGCCTTCCTTCAATAATATTTTTTAAAACATTTTCGTACAAATTATTATAATTTTTCAACAGAAATTATAATTGTAAGAACACCTGTTTAATGAATACTAAATAATTTGAATAGAATTTTTAATTAAAATAAAAATATTTTTCTGTCAACCCTACCCAAAACAGTTAATGTGCTCTGCATACTGAAATAAATCTGTTCTATAGCAATAAAGATTTACATCAATAGGAATACACCGAAGTAACATAATTATGGATTCCGTACTTTTTGTGCTGAGACGGAGTAATTGGCAAACTGAGAGATAGTCCAGAGAATTATTTTCGAGAAATTTCCATAAATTTTAATAAGCAAATTCGTTTCTTAGATCTTTATTGTATTATACATATATTTTTTCATGAGAAGATGACGCAAGATGGAACTGAAGTAGACTAACTTATATAAAAGTCAAAGCGTCAAAAAATCTACCGCCGTTTCGTAAAAAACACTTAGAAGAAACAGCGAAAAGATTGAGCCAATAAAAAGTCATCGAGTTTATTCGTCGAAGATTCTCAGTAGCACTTCGGAATCTGGAAGCTGGAAATGTGTACATTCTCGTGTCTCGGTGTTTGCGCACACATTTTGCGCTATAATATGCCCTATGCAGTTGGCTAATCTTTCTTGAAATTGGGTGCCGTGGCCTAAATCTATCAGGAGGACGTCATCATCATGGCAAGAGCTGTTGATTTAGCTTGTATATACTTTTTGCAAAAGGAAATTGATAGAACATGTAAATGAGGACGTCAAGAGGACGTCATCATCATGGCATTAATAGAACATGTAAATGTTAACAGAAAATTACGAGTTCACATATAGCAAGTGAGTTTTTATCTCACATTTATCTTTACGTATAATTTCATTCTATATCACATAAAAGTTGCTTGAGTCAGAAATAATACTCTAAGATGTATTTACATAATAAGCATAGACGAAACAGTTCAGTGTTTTGTTCTCCCGTGTTTGTCAAACAATTTCGCAGCTATTAACGAGCTTTAGTGCTGTCAATAAAAGGGAAATAAGCGAAGAAAAAACATCTTCCAGACACGCAAATTGATGTCTTCCTCAAATATTCAAGGAAGCGATCAATTTTATGCTCTAATTCAAGAAAAGCTTGGTATTACTTTTGAAGTTTTATGCTCAAAACAGTTTTCAAATCCATATTTAATTTACAGTAACAGCTTGTGAATGTCCATTGCTGGGCTAAGGCCTCCTCTCCCTTTTGAGGAAAAGGTTTGGAACTTATTACCAACACGGGTTGGTGGAATATACATCTGGCAGAATTTCAGTAACATTCGAAACATGCAGGTTTCCTCACGATGTTTTCCTTCACTGTCAAGCACGAGATGAATTATAATAAAAAATTAAGCACATGAAAATTCAGTGGTGCATGCCCGAGCTTAAGCATACGATCATCGGTTTAGTTTCATGCATTCTTACCACTGGGCCATTTCGGCTTTATTTAATTTACAATAAATAAAATACGAATATCCAATAACCAACATCAAATTCCAGGCTGTTAAGTGCAATCGTGTAAGCGACACGGGCTTCGTAGTTCGGTTGACTGCATTGTATTGTATCGCACGAGTCAATTGGTAATCGCTTTGTTTGTCAAATTTACACGTTTTAAGTATTAATTAACTAACCGTAACACATGCAATGCGTTGAACTTATAGATCATTTATGGTATCCGCAAATATTTCAATTGAGAAAATTTTAATTATTAATTCTGAAAATTTATAATGTAGCTTCAATATGTTTCCTTAGAAAAGTTTGAATACCGAGAATTTAAGTGAGATATTAAATGATACTTTAAAAATTACAGACTTTATGACATGGGGTTCGATCATGTGGTGCGATCGCACCATAAACTATATAGGCCGTTTAGATTTTCAAGTGTGAATGTTAAATAGAGAAGCAATGAAAAATTATGGATACTATAAAAAAGTCCAAGATAAGCTCATACAAACACATCATGAAACATCGTACATGATAATACAATATTGATATGATATTGATATACATTGGATTACACGAATTATTTTAAGATTTACAAAACATTTAATGGGAGAAATATACGAAACTTACATCTTCATTATATTATTATTTCTAAACTGGTAGTACAACAATGACGTTATTGTTAAGCAGGTTAACTAAGACCAATTCCGGTTGAATGCCTGCAGTTTGCGAGTTGTTTGATTACAAGCTATACTGAATTTCTGCATACGTACAATATTATTGCCCAGTCATTTATGCAATATCTCCGTCGCTGTAGGCAGGCTATCTGACTATAATTGACCGATTTAATTTGCTCAACTGTCCCATGACTTCAGTATATGGTATAGACGTAGGAATAGTATAAAGTTAAGGATATATTGAAATTGTATTGTAAATCTTAGGTAGCTTCGTGACATTCGTAACATTTATGGTATTAGAAACGGTTAAACAGCCTTGTATATATTCGTAGCAGCTCGTAAGTACCACTGTTAGTCCTTAATTTAAATAGGTAGGCTGACTGGCAAATCGGCTAGTTGGTGAAAATGATAATGAGCAGAATGTATATGGGAGACATTAGTGTTCTTAAAAATATTAACTATCTTAGAAATATTATCTATGTATGCGTTGTCAATGCACCACTAACCTGGAGAACTAAATTATAATGAGCCTTGTGCCAGTGTAATACTGGCTCACTTAGTTTTTAAGTATGAGACAAAATATCCAACACCCATTCACTTTCACCATGGAGTGTGCTCCAAAAGAAGAACTCTAAACACCAATTTTGTACTTGAAATTCCTAAGCTCGATCTATTTATTCCATGCATTTTTTTTCTTGTACTTGTATCTCTACAAGCGTCTTGTCCGTGCCTTTAGTGTATCTTATTATAATTAATAATTAATGGTATTTGGTATATAATAATTAATGGTAATGGTAATTAATGGTATTTGAATGTACTTGGATTTTTATTACCAGGCAGCATTAATATATGTTTAAGAATTTAAAAAAAATATTGAGATATTGCATTAAAACTGGTCAGATCTATCATGACCCGAGTATCATATTTCCCAATTAAAGCTCTAACTTTATGCTTAGGTTGTAGATAAATCAGTTCATTAATTATCACTTCCAAGTAATGAAGGTATAAATAATGAGCTGATAAAAAATAATAATCAAGTTATAAGTTTACTGGCTTTGTGAAAGCCCGTCTGGGTAGGTACCACCCACACATCAGATATTCAACCGCAAAACAGCAGTACTTGTTATTGATGTATTCCGGTTTGAAGGGTGAGTGAGCCAGTGTAATTACAGGTACAAGGGACATAACATTTTAGTTCCCAAGATTGGTGGCGCATTAGCGATGTAAGCGATAGTTAACATTTTTTACAATGTCAATGTCTATGGGCGTTGGTGACCACTTACCATCAGGTGGCCCATATGCGCGTCCGCCAACCTACACCATAAAAAAATGTTATTATTGAAGGCATCAGGTACCTCCAAGTTTTTTTAATGTGCAATTATAATGTACATTTCGTTACGACGATCAATTGAGTTTCCTAATTAAAAGTATCTCCAAGAGAGCAACTTTATAACTTGCAAACAAACATTTAGGCGGCCCTCGGAATACGAAGTAACGTTTTTAATTCGACTTGTAACATTGATTCTCCTAATTGCTTGTTTGTTCATCATTGAAACTGTATTGATTCTGGAATTTGGAACAATTCGTTAGTTAGGGAGATAAATTATTACTTCTCCTTGGATTCCATAGTCAATTATGGAATATTAATAGCTTATTGTCTTATTTGCTACATAAATTTAACTACATTTCTCTCTGTTAATATACTAACTTTCGCCTACGATTATGCTCGCGTGGGGAGCAGGTGTTAGGTAGCCTATGTATTAAGTATAAATCGCTTACGTTTAGTTTAGTCTTACTTGATTTAGTAACAAATATCGAAACATATAAACTTTTATATTTATTATATAGTGAAACCATTTCGTTTTATTTTTATAACGCTTAAAATTTTTGGCGCTTACCAAATCTCCTGTCGCATCTCACCCACATTCAAATATATATTTGTTTCATTGTACTAATTAACATAATATTTAGTAATAAGAACAACGCTGTGCATTAAGAAAAAGAACAATAAGATTTTAGACGGTTGTTGTAGATGTGATAAATATAGAAATGCGATAACACAAACAGATTTAGCACAAATAGAATTTAAAATTTTCATATTCACTGTGTTTCTTTCCGGTTTTTTTGCGATATATATCATATTATATTTAGTTCAATACTTTAACACTACGATTCAAGAATCCCTTTAATTAATACATTTGAATAATTAATATTTTGATTTTATTTTGCTACTACTACTAGCACTACGATAATTATACAGTATTGTTATTTGGTGATAGGTATATGTGCAAGCCACTTGCCAAATAGCAATAATTTGTATTGTTGTGTTCTAGTTTGAAGGATGAGTGAGCCAGTGTAATCACAGGCACAAGGAACACAACATCTTAGTTATCAAGGTTGATGGTATTGGTTATGTAAGGAATTTTTAATATTTTTTACATCACCAATGATATACATTGCGGTGGTGATCAATTACCAGATTTTTATGAGATTACTCAGATGGTCCATTTGACAGTCCACCAGCCTATTTTATATATAAAAAAATTAAAGCTAAATGTAAAAATGGTTTATTCGCTATTCATGGTAATTATGACGAAATTATTAGATAATCTCTCACAGAAGGTGTAAAAAATATGCGAAACGTTTGAAAATTACCCAAGTTACCTATTTAAGATACAATTGAACTTCAAACCCATTCGATTTATAACGAATGAAATATAAAATCGTTCATTCATTTTAAATGCGGTTACTTTTGGTGTCCAAAGCGCTTTAAGCGAAAACCGTAATAGGATAGGTCTCATCCGGCGCTTATACCCAGCATTGTTTGGATTAAGAGGCCCGACGTTAATAAAAAAAAGCAGAATAAGCGTGAGCTGCAATTAACGTGTTCCGTATAATATTAATATTTGCATTATACTATATAGAGAATGAATGGAAGATATTTTAAAAGACTCATTGATGCTTCCAGCCTGTGAATGTCTCACTGCTGAGCTAAGGCCTCCACTCCTTTTTTGAGAAGAAAGTTTGGAGCATATTCCACGACGCTGCTCTAATGCGGGTTGGTGGAATACACACGTGGCAGAATTTTAGCGAAATTAGACACATGCAGATTTCCTCTCGATTTTTTCCTTCGCCGTCAAGTACAACATGAATTATAAACACAAATAACCGGGTCTGAATCCACGATCATCGGATTAACGTATTCTAACCACTAGGTAACTTGTGTGATTTTCATGAAAGTCTGTGACCAATGAATAATGTACAAATCTCATAAAAAGGTATAGCTTTGAATGTCTCAAAAGACATTTAGCAGCTGTGAAATACCGCACAATTTCCTTCATAAATAGAGTAGAATATAATAAACTTTATTGTACACCAAAAGACATACAGACACATACAGCTATAAACACAAATAAAAACTACCTATTCATGCACAAAAGGCCTTATCGCTAAAAGCGATCTCTTGAAGACAATCTTTGGACAAAGGAGATAAATAAAGCGGTAATGATGTGTAAATACATAACCGTAACAGCCTGTGAATGTCCCACTGCTGGGCTAAAGGCCTCCTCTCCTCTTTTTGAGGAGATAAACATATATATAAATAAATAAGTAATTAATATTAATAATAAATATCTTTTATAACAAAATTAACCTTTAACAAGTACGTTATGAAGCGTACTAATATTGAATATTCTTCTTCTCGGTCGTTTCCATTGCTGAAGGTCGTGTCCACTCTGATCTAGGGTCTGGGTCACGATCTCTGTGAATTTTCTCCAGACCTTCTGTCCTCAGCTTTCCTCAGGGCTGTGGTCACTTGAAGATCAGTGAGGTTGGTAACTTGGTCCGACCATCGTGTGGTGCAGCGGCCACTTGGTCGTTTCCCCTCTACTTTGCCAAGCACCATCAGCTTGTCGAGGCTGTCAGGCTGCCTTCGCGCTATATGACCAAAATAACGAAGGACACGCTGGTAGCAAATACTGAATATAAAATATTGAATATAATTTGAACATATTATTATTTTTAATATACTCATACATCAAAATCCCTGTCCAACTCATATGTTACTCATCCATCAGGCACAAAATATGCATGTTTCGGGATAATTGTAAGGAACTTGAGTTCATAACAAATCTAGCCAGACCGTAAACTGTGCTACTCCCACGTTATATATAATACTACATATTATATAATATGGTGGTAGGGCTTTGTGCAAGCTCGTCTGGGTAGGTACCACCCACTCATCAGATATTCTACCGCAAAACAGCAATACTTAATATTGTTGTGTTCCGGTTTGAAGGGTGAGTGAGCCAGTGTAATTACAGGCACAAGGGACATAAAATCTTAGTTCCCAAGGTTGGTGGCGCATTGGTGATGTAAGCAATGGTTAACATTTCTTACAATGCTAATGTCTAAGGGCGTTTGGTGACCACTTACCATCAGGTGGCCCATATGCTCGTCCGCCTTCCTATTCTATAAAAAAAAAAAAAACATGTTATATATGACGGGCCGGTTGGCGTGGTTGGTAGAGACTTGCCTTTCACGCCGAAGGTTGTAGGTTCGATTCCCACCCAGGACAGATATTTTTGTGCATGAACATGTCTGTAGTATGTATTACAAAAGAAAAATAGTATATGTAGTATATCAGTTGTCTGGTTTCCATAGTACTCTGCTTAGTTTGGGATCAGATGGCCTTGTGTGAATAATTTCCAAAGATATACTATTATAAGCTACATGTTGTATTTGCCGACCCATCGGATTATAAGAGTGAGAGTATAAAGAGTGTATCTGTGTTTGCGCATACACTTATGCACTATAATATGTCCTGTGTAGTTAATTAGTTTCCCTTGAGATTGGCTGCTATGGCCGAAAACGGTCAGAAGCATCATATTTGGAAGAGCTGTAACTTTTCCTCAATAGATATTAATATTATAAATGCGAAAGTAACTCTGTCGGTATGTTATGTTGTTACGGCTAATCCACTGAAGCGATTTTGATGATATTTTGTATGAAGCAAGCTTGAACCCCGAGAAAGAGGCTATTTTTTATAATTAACACGCAAGTGAATCTGCGGGCGAACACTAATATACTGATAAGACGTCATGCATCATACATTCACTTATTGTTTTAATATAAACTAATCATTTTCGATCTTATGATTATTATGAAATATTTACAAGTAACTGTCTTAACTTTGTCCTACTCTGTCCTTACAAAATATCAATGAAATAAAAATAATTTGCATTCAATTGTAATATAATTTTCAAATATGGAACATCAGTCGCGAGCAACGTGATCAACCGCTAATTTCTATTCATTCATTCAATTGTTCATCAATGCAAACACTGGAGACCGCTATTTCAATTATTTTCGTCACTATCCGATTCGAATTTGGAATATCAGCCGACCGTTACATTCGGTCGCGTACATTTCATTAATTTTGAAATCAGAACGTCCCGTTGTGCATTTGACGAATAATGATGCTTAAAATTTAACACCGACAATATATTTTTTATGTACATTTGTCATGTATGTTTGATTTTTTTAATTAAAATATCTTACTTAAAAGCAAATTACGAACGATTCTAAAGTGTTTAAAAACCTTTTTAGTGTAATAGCAGATCCATGTTATCTAAAGAAAGAAAGAGAGAAAAGGATATATGATATGTACTTCACATATGTAATATTACGTCATGAACTAGATACAAATTACATAAAAATTGGTGATTTATTCATCATCATTTAATATGTTGCAGAAATAACGTATATTTATTATATTTAAAAAAACTCTTTTTAGCAATTTAACTTAAGAGGTTATATAGTAACTTTTACGGGCCGGTTGGCGTGGTTGGTAGATGCTTGCCTTTCACGCCGAAGGTTGTGGGTTCGATTCCCACCCAGGACAGCCATTTGTGTGCATGAACATGTCTGTTGTTCCTGAGTCTAGGTGTAATTATCTATATAAGTATGTATTTACAAAAGAAAAGTAGTATATGTAGTATATCAGTTGTCTGGTTTCCATAGTACAAGCTCTGCTTAGTTTGGGATCAGTGGCCGTGTGCGAATAATGTCCCAGGACATTATAATGTTATTATTAGTAATAGCTACCTGTACTTTGCTAGTCTTTTACAACGCAATATATTTTTAATCTAAGCATCATTTTGTTAAAAAAAAATCATAAAATATAATCTAAGATTAAGATCTACAACTAATTGTTTAAAATAGCCATTATATTTATATCATGACTCGCGATATAATCAATTAAAAAATACCCAAAATTAATTTCACAACAAGCACTTCCCGCATGCTCATGACACAGTTCAAGAGATGTCACTGATTTGCCAGACATATATCAACACGAGCGATGCAAGCTGAAATAGCTCTTAATATAAAGATAATTAAAGCTATAGTGGCTGCAATAAATTTTCAACTGTATTTATTCATACGCCCATTTGCGGAGCTTCGTTGTTTGCAATATTGAGAACCATTGCAGGCTATAACTTAATGGATGTGATACAAATTTAGGTTAGGAATATAGCGCAGCGAGCATATTGTGATATTCTGTTTGTGATGAAGATTTAAAATACCTGAATTGTTGCTATTAGCCGAGTGGTTACAACGCGTGAATCTTAACCGATGATCGAGGGTTCAAACAACTGAATTTTTATGTGTTTAATTTGTGTTTATAATTTATCTCGTTGAAGGTGAAGGAAAACATTGTGAGGAAACCGGCATGTGTCTAATTTAGTTCGAATTCTGCCACATGTGTATTCCACCAACCCGCACTGGTGGAACAGCGTGGTGGAATAAGCTTCAAAACTTCTCAAAAAAGAAGAAGTGACCTTAGCCCAGTAGTGGGACATTCACAGGCTGTTACTGGAGCTATTCTGTAAGAATGTGAACTTGATTTCACCGTAGAATACGATACGTCTAACATTTCACCTCACCAGAAAATATTATACGCAAACGAATATTTTTGTTTCATTGAATAGCAATAGAAGAGAGGTAAGATGGGCCATCTGTTGTACGTGTCCATCACTGCCCAAAGATATTGGTATAAAATAACAATCATTCATTGCATCACCAATCCTTAGGAACTATGATGATGACGATGTTATGTTGTGCCTGTAGCTACACTGGCTCACTCACCCTTCAAACTGGAACACAATAATACTATGTATCATGTAATGGTAGTGGAATATGTGATGCGAAATTGACTATAATAATCACATCATTTTAAGGATATTCGTATCAAAATAGCGTATCACCGTAAGTCGGTTGCAACATTTTATAATTGAGATAAAAAATGAGTTTTTATGTTTGTACGACTCGAGGAGTTTTTTAAATTTTTATAATTTTCATCAATCATTTAACATGTAATAAAATATTATTTATTTATTTATATGGATCTTCAACAGCTTTACATACCATACATCCAACACATGCTTTGCATTAACTTAAAATAAATATGTACATTAGTACAACCACAATTACGTAACAAAATGCAAAAAGAAAAAAAAATAAACAAAAAAAGCGTAGACACTAATTAAGTTTTAAAACAAATTAAGTTAACTTAAAGATACAAGAAGCTATTAGCTTTAGTTTAATTAAAAATATTAAAATGATGAATCACTTAGGTTTTTATTTAAATATTAAAGGCATTTCACAATTATAGTAAACTAATTTCCAGCCGTGGCTTTTATATTAGTAACCGTGGTATTATATTAGTAAGGAAATTATAAAGATTCAATTACAATTAATATCAAGTATTATTTTAGATACATAATATAATTTAAAATGTTATCATTCATACTCATTTTCATTTGACTGGTGGTAGGGCCCGTCTGGGTAGGTACCACCCACTCATTAGATATTCTACCGCAAAAGAGCAGTACTTGTTATTGTGGTGTTCCGATTTGAAGGGTGAGTGACAAGGGACATAACATCTTAGTTCCTAAGGTTGGTGGCGTATTGACGATATAAGCGATGGTTGACATTTCTTACAATGCTAATGTAAATGGGCGTTGGTGACCACTTACCATCAGGTGGCCCATATGCTCGTACATCTACCTATTTTATAAATAAAAAATATTATTTTTAATCCCAAATATATAAAAATACAACTACGTAACATACAACTAAATATATTCAAAACTTCCGTTAAAAAAAAAATAATTGTAATGTAATTTAAAAAAAATATATCAAGGAAATACAGGCGGTGCCAAAATAACCGCCAATAACCGCGTCGACAACCCAACGTGTCGATATGAAAACAGAGAAAAAATTTAGGAAATGTAATTTTGAGACGACACGCTCGAGCCGAGCCATCTGCGTCTCAGACTTATATCGTGCCCTACGTGTTATAGATGTGTGATGCGGGACATAAAAACTATACGCTATGTTATCGTATTATATTTCTTAAATCTTTAAATAAATTTTTTCTTTCACTTTTGCGTTCACATGTATACAGTTTACCTAAGCTTAAATAATTTAATTCGGAAATTGGCTTATGTTTGGTTTTGTTTTACTTGTTTTTTTAAAATATTTATTTATTTATTATCCATCTTATTAAAGGTAGCAGAAAAAAAAACAAACGATATCAATAGAGAACTTAGTACAAAAGGCATGCTTTGAAGAGATTTGCTTGCAAGAACATAATTAAGATCCAATTAATTATAAAATTTGGCAAACATAGAAATTCATATAAGCTGTGTTAACTATTAGTAACAGTAAATATGGAATTTGTTCCCACTGCTTTTTTTTTATAGGATAGGAAGGCGGACGAGCATATGGGCCCCCTGATGGGACACCAACACATTAGAATTGTAAGAAATGTTAACCATCGCTTATACAACCAATGCGCCACCAACCTTGGGAACTAAGATTTTATATCCCTTGTGCCTGTAATTTCACTGGCTCACTCACCCTTCAAACCGGAACACAACAATAACAAGTACTGCTGTTTTGCGGTAGAATATCTGATGAGTGGGTGGTACCTACCCAAACGAGCTTGCACAAAGCTCTACCACCAGTAAAAGTGGTGGTACGCCAAGGTCTCATTTTGAGGAGAAGCCTTGGAGCTTATTCCATTTCGCTTATCCAACGTGAGTTGGTATCCACCAATATATCCATATGTGACCGATTATAATCTGATACATTTAGGATACCAAACGATGTTTTCCTTCGTGGGGAATCCTGTACGAAATAAATAATAAACACAAATTAAGCATATAAAAAACCATCGGTGCCCGGGCTTAGAATTGCAATCAGTGACGATTCACGTGTTATACCTTTGGGGTATCTCGACTCTATAATATAAAATATAATCACAGCTGGGTTAGTACCTAAAATCATAAATGTATCTAACGTTTTAATAAAATAGGCTTTATCAAGTAAACAAAAGCCAGACGGATTTCTGAATTAATTAAAGATAACAAGGTGGGGTGATGAATCACTTACGCAGGTGTTTTTAACGTCCTTGATTAATTGCGCCGAAAATATGACACGGTCTTGTAACGCGCTAGCACGTGATTGTTGGAGACCGTTACTTCTAATTCATCTAAATCCACGTTCGTGCCAGTCGATTTCAGTTCACGAAACCTTTATTATTACATTCAAATTGAAAATGGTAATTGGGATATCATCATGATATATTATGGGAATCAATTTTAGTTTTCCATC
Source organism: Nymphalis io (assembly GCF_905147045.1). NCBI lineage: Eukaryota > Metazoa > Arthropoda > Insecta > Lepidoptera > Nymphalidae > Nymphalis > Nymphalis io. The sequence continues at coordinate 1,208,448 of NC_065912.1, forward strand.
AATTTTTGGATGAAGCCCCGACGTTTTCAATAGCGGCCCAGAATCTGGAAGATGGCAGTTTTAACACTCCTTTGCCTCGGAAAGACCGAAATTCGTCACGTTATAAGTCATCCAATAAGCGTCATAATATTGATTTTGAAAACAAAAAATCAATTACCGAATGGCTTAGCATAGGTTGAAAGTATAACAATAAAAATAAGAACCTGTAAGTGTCCCACTGCTGGGCTGAGACTTCCTCTTCTTTGAAGGAGAAATTTTATAGCTCATTTTACCACTGCTTAATGGATTTACTCGTGGCAGATTTTCATTCGATACATGCAAATTTCGCGATGAATTATATATTAGTGGTGGGTTTTAGGAAAGTATAATTCAAGACAACAATTTGAACAGTTATCTTTCTCACAAGATCCACAGCTATTTCGTTTTCAAATCTAATAAACTTTATAGTTCAATAGTAAATTCATTACTCTTTATTTCTGTCGTAGGATGAAACGCAGTAAAAGTTTTATGTTCCATGCATTATTGATCTCCTGATATTCTTGGCTTTATTTTGTTATGATTTCTGTATCATGCGATCTTTATGGAATTGAAAGGTATCATGAATTATATAAAGGATAAGTAAAGATAACGTTACATGTATTGAGTTTTTGGTGTGTTCAGGATATTTTTTATAAGGTTTAACACCCACTCATTAGCAATTCTACCGCCAAACAGCAATCATATCGTCTTTTGATTTTGTGAGTAAGGGGTGCCAGTGTATACAGACACAAGGGAAATAACTTAGTTCCCAATGTTGGTGGCGTATTACCGAAATGAATTGTTAATATTTCTTAAATCACCAATGCATATGTGATGTACTGATAGATGCCCCAGTTGCCTCAAATATTTAATAGAAAAACATATTAAGAAGCATTTCGATTTTGGGATATTTTTGTTTATCTTGTCATACGAGTCCCACACCATTTCATTGACAAAAGATCGTTTTTCCCATCAGCCTTTTCGGTTTTCCTCCTTCCTTTTACCATCCATATGTAGAGCTTTCACTTCCCCTGTAATATGATATTTATTCGTTCGTATTATATATTGACTACCTGTCAATAAAATTTTACAAAATGGTTTTTATTACCATTACCTAACCTTACGAAAGATTGCATTGCATTGTATTGTGAATATGTCTAATATTTTTCAAAAATAAAACTACGTTTGTACGTCCAAAAAATTGTGACCTCAAATCGTCTATAGTCACTTAGTCTTCCGTCGTATGTCAGATAGACAAACTCACGCTGATTAACTTCCTAAGTGCCACAAGCCAATAAATAAATATGGAGAAAAATGAATAAAAAATTGCATTAGTAAAATAAATATATTTTACTGTGTGTGCAAACATACACACTAAGAAAGTATACACCTTAGAATTCAAGAGCGGCCGTGGAAAGGGAGCGCGACAGCATATGAAAGCGGCATGTCGCTTGCCTTCACGGCATACGAGTTGGACTTACCGCCAAGGCGTACCAATATTTACCATCAAAATTAAATTAATTCATCAATATTATGTATAAATTAGTTAATAAATAAAATAAAATGTTAACATAGAACAGCCTAATTTATTGTTAGGATCTTCCTAAGCGCGCTGATTTATGATTTTGAAATTGCCTAAACACCGGTCATTAGGAGGCTTCTCAGGCGGCCGATATAAATTGAATTAATATTCTCACGGCAAATCGCTTAATGGAATCGGGCCGGCTATTTAGGGCGAAATATTGAGCCTTAGTTTACTATAGATACTAATCTGTTTTAATCTAAAAAATATTAAGTTCAATTTTATTGAGTATTATTTTTCACGCATTTTATTAACTTATAATAGCACGAATGCACATTTGTAATTATTATAATATTTTTATCCGGTGGTTGATCTGTTCAAGCTTATGATGCTGCTGTCAAAGATATCCTATATTGTGTTTTCATTGCAGTGTTTCGGCTGGTGAGTGAGCCAGTTTACCTTAGATTTACAGGGCATTGATAGCTGTATGATCGTTGAACTTTTCGCAATATAAGTTTGGGCAAAGATATTATAAAATTACAGTGGTTTGAAAACGCGTGTCAAAAATACGACGAGATATACAATATTATCCAAGAAAGTATTATCAGATATCCTAACTACATAGTAAAATTATTTTTCCGTAATATTTATTCACAGCTTTGGATAAATATTGTAAAAAAATATAAGTAAATAAAAAACCTTAAACAATTATAACATTAATCTACCAATATTTAAATAAAACTGTAATATATTTTAAAGATCATAAAAAGCATATAAATATTTAATAATGAATTACTATTATATTACATAATTATTTTAAATAATGATGATTTATGATGAATAAATGATGATTATCTAAAATAATTTTTAATAAATAGATAAACAAAAGGAATTGTATTATCTGTAACTATATAAGATAGTACAATTTACAACATCTACGAAAACTCTTACACGAGCGAAGTTTTGTCAAATAAATAGTTAACTTAAGGAGCTCCCAACTCCCTCGGGTATAAAGAAAAGGTTCCTTTAAAATATAAGAAAAAGAACGACGGCATTTTTAGCAATTCATCAATTTCAAAGTAACATTCAGATAGCGACTATTCCCTGTTCCACGAATCAGTATTCTCTACATAAATTTTACTGTCAGTGAAAAAAAATCGTCGTAAATTCAATTTATTTCACACCGAAAAATATAATTCGGATAACAAAATTATTTTGTCTCAAGGTCATGTATAAAGAACGTGGGCCTTTTCATTAAGATTGGATGTGATTTGAATCAATCACATAATTCAAGAGTTTTAATATTTAAAAGGCAACATCCCAAGGTAAAGGACTTAAAATTACTGGCTTCTATATCAAGATATTCGTAATAGCAGCCCGGTGTATGAAAGTTAACATTGCTTAAAAACACTGCCTCGAAAAGCACATAATGCCCTTCGGCCTGCGCCTGTCATATCGGATTTTCCGTCCTATTAGGTAATGAGAGTGAAAGAATAGAAAGTGCATGTGCTTGTGTATATACTTGTGCATTATAATATTATAAATTTGATTGCCTCGTTGGTCTAGTGGCTTGATGTAAGGCCGCAGACCCGAAGGTCCTGGAATCAATTTCTAGGTCAGGCCAATGAAAAGTTATTGGGTTTTTCTGTCAGAAAATTCTCAGTAGCAGCCCGGAGTCTGAAAGTTGGATGTATGTTCACTCCCGTGCCTCAGAAAACACGTAAAGGCGTTGATACTGCGCCTGAACTCTTTCCGGTCGTGTCGGATTGCCGTCCCATCGGATTATGAGATTTAGGGAATAGAGAGTGCACCTGTGTTTTCGCACACACTTGTGCACTATAATATCTCCTGCGTAGTTGGTTAATCTCTTGTCAAAATCGGTCTGGAGGATATTATTATTATTAATATTATAATTATAGATTCTGAATGATCTTGTTATCAATTATATAGTATACACAATGACAAAAATAAGCCCCTGGATTTTAATTACTGTATTTCATTATAAATACATCGTCTCAACAATAAAAAAATATAGTATCTTGTACATTTGTTAATGACTAAAATTTTATTAATCCCGACTCAAAAAAACACTAAATATTATAAAATAAGTTAGCTTTTTGGCTCATTACTGTATTATTAGTACGTTATAGTATTTCAATACATTGTCATCATCGGTCCTGTGGAAGTTGGTAAGACCACTTTGTCATGTAGTAAATGAGCTGATGATCTTCAAACCCATAAATAGAGGGAAATAACCGCATCAAAATCGGTCCACTCATTTCGTGGCTACGACCCCACCGATAAATACACACGTTAAACTTATAACACTTCTCTTATATCGTCGGTTGCTAAAAAAATATTGTTTTATCATTATTATGCTCTTTTATTTTAGTAGGTTTCCCAGTGCCGTTTTTGTCAAAGACGCAATAGCGAGCTGTTGTTACAAAGCTGCTTCTACTTTTGAAAATCCGTTTACACTGTCGTGGACCGCTGACGTCATCCGGTTTCATATAGATAACAAAAGATGTATAAAAAAAGTTTGTACTGCTCTAAAGATTATCTTTTATTTTCTTAATTACGTATGCATAGCTGTTTAGTGGTTAAGCTAGAGGCTACTTATAAGGCTGAGCATCTAAGTTTCTCGGTTTAAAGTCCTGGGTTGTGTCAATAAAAGTTATTGAGGTAGTATGTAATGAGTGCCTAGTACCTACCCAGACGACCCGCACAAAGCCCTACCACTCAGTAAAGGTTTCCGGAAAAAACACAATTTTTACAAAAAAAAATACTAATATTATACTGTCTGTTACGCTTTTAAGGCTAGACCAGTCAACCGATTTTAATTAAATTTGGTGTGAAGTAAGACTGAATCCCATTTTTTACGGTGCCAATGTTTATGGACGATGATGACCATTTATTATCAGGTAACCCATTTGGCCAGTTGCGAATTTGCAAATATTATATATATTACTTTCGTGGTTTTTGTAGTGCCATCATTTAATTGTTATTTTGGTTGTTAAATAAATAAATAAAATGTAATGTATCTAAGGCGTTTTAATTATGCATTTAACTTGTACTGAGAGTATATTAAGTAATTGAACTCGCAACATATGTCAAAATACGACTATTTTACCTTTCAAATCTTTGATGTATTATTTTGGAGTTACTTTACTTAGTTATTAGTTAGAGGCTACTTTCCATAATAAATTACGAAATGTCCAGTTGGTGAGAAAACTATTTATTATTCGGATACTTTTCTTGTTAATTCAAATCCTGTAGCGGTTTATTTCATAGTGAGAAAGATCTTAGGATTCAGGTATAAAATGATATGTTTTTATACGTCTTTGGTTGTTGTTGCCTCAGATATTTTTTTATGCTTTAGACATTGATGATGGTGTTGAATATATATTAACCATTTTTTACGTTGCGAATTCGACTTCAACCATGTGAACTATGTTATATGCCTTGTACATTTTGTTACAATAGCTAACTCACCCTTCAAATTTGAACTGGTAAATTATCCAATGAGTGGGTGGTACCTAACCAGACGATCTTGCAAAATGCCCTCTCACCTAGTAAAGACGTTTGTTTATCTATAATCTCTTATAACATTCTGATAAAAAAACCTTATAAAATGATATGATGTAGACCACAAATAATTCCAACCAGGTAAAGTCGCAAGAATTATATTTAATACTTGAATAATTTTAATGTTCTAAAAGTTTTTTTTTAAATTTAACCGAAGGAAATTGTAATTCATGCCTCATTTAATATTCTTCATTAATTTCAAGTCTACAGAATTTTCAGACTCAAGGTTGAGAGAATATTTTTAAGGCTTAAATACAAATTTTAACAAAGACTTGGCGGAGTGATTTGGACCAAGACTGGTTTATGTATATTATATGTATACTGCCGAGAAACGTAGTAGCTGGAAAACGTGAATTTTAATCCAAGATGACTGGTTCAAATTCTGGGAAGCGCCGCTGAATTTTTATTTGTTTCAACCTGTATATGTCAGATAAAAATTTCTGCCACATGTATATTCGCATTGGAGCAGCATGGTGGACTAAGCTCCAAGCCTTTACCCAGCAGTGGGACATTTACAGGTTGTTACTTTTACTTTTGTACATAATAGAAATCATTATGTATTTTTAACTAATCTTAGTCTAAAAATTGTCGGAAGGTTATCAATTCGATTGATTTTTTGTGTCTATTTGTGTCTCTGCTATGAAATAGATTCTCTTTTATAATACGTAAGCTGACTGGCCAATGAGCTACCATATGGTAAGTAGTCATCCATCAGTGTCAGTAACCATAAACTATATATTCGGTTTAGATCAGGTATCCTAACCATTGGGTCATCGTGACTTTCGACACCATAACAGATATTTTTTTGTATGTTTTTGAAAATCAAATGGTTTTTCGTATTGAAATTGAATAAACGTAGTTAAGTCAAATACACACGATACAGATGGGATCCATTTGAATTTTAGATGCAAAAATAAAAAACGTTTAAAGTACATCGATACACGAACAAGTTCCTTTTTTATTTCAAGTTCTTTTCGATTACCGTTTTCACTGTTTTTTTTTTAATTGACGAAAAAAAGGTACTTTATTTTATACAAGAGCGATAAGTTTTGCAACATGTTATGATATGAATGCAGGTATTACTTATTTGTTTCTCATACACTCGAACACATCAAAGGTATTAAATATAATTTCGTATATATAAGGCTAGCTTTCGACCACATCTTCGCCCACATTAGAAGGGGGGCAGACGTACGGTAACCTATTTCCTTCTCCGTAGCCCTGATAATGCGTACGCAAAATTTCATGAAGGTCGGTTGAGTAATAATAATAATAATAGTACTCCAGACCGATTTTGGCCACGGCGGCCAATTTCAAGAGAGATTCAACTGCGGATGACATATTATAGTGCACAAGTGTGTGCGCAAACACATGTGTACTCTCTATTAACTCTCATAATCCGATGGGACGGCGATCCGGCACGACCGGAAAGAGTTCAGGCGCAGGAGCTTTATGGCTTTACCTGTTTTTCAAGGCACGAGAGTGTATACATTTCCAATTTCCAGACTCCGGGCTACTTTTGAGAATTTTCGACAGTAAAATACAATAACTTTTTATAGCCCCATCTGGAATTTGCATCCAGGACCTCCGGGTCTGCGGCCTTACATATATTCGACCAACGAGGCAGTCAATTGGCCGGTTGAGTAGGTAAGATATGAAAGCGTAACATAAAACAATTACTTGAAATGATATATGTAAACACTTCACATTTAACGTTACTCAATAATAAAAAAAATGTATAATGGCATGTGTTACTACTCGGTGGCGATAGATGGCGGTAATAAAATCTGTCAGTTTCCTGGATCGCGCTGTCTAGATTCACTACTGAATATATATAATGTAAAAGTAATTTTATTTAAATTATCAAACAAAATAAATTATAGTGTGAACAGTGGAAAGCTTTTCCTTAGTTTCATTTACCGCTTGATCTCCCGATATTAGTTCGGCGTAAACAACAAAAAAACCTTGACTACGAAAAACATACTCGAGTATAGAATGCACTAGGTATTCAGATAATTCACGGCAGTATGCGCAAGCGATCCCGTGACGCCCCTCGAAAAGGCGGTGTGGGTACCGCTGGTTTTTTAGTGGGTATTCCGGCGCATATTCGGCGCCGGCGAGTCCCACATACCCCCCCACTTCAAGTGGGGGAAACGCGTAAACGCGTTTTTCCAGCGAAAAAAAAAAAAAAGGTATTCAGATAACTGTGAAATGCATCTAATATAAATATAATATAATATATAATATTATACATTTACGAAAATTTTTGAATAAAATCGATCTATTTGTTATCGAATTTCGATGTGTTATATTCTTAAATGGTTTTATTTAGCTTGACTTCATATATTTGTTTGTTTCATTTATTGTGAAAACTTTTTTAACTTCTACTGACCCGATTCTTATAAAACTTTACGTTCCCGTGACAGCAGAACATTGGTTCAACTTGGTTACGAGGGCCTGATGATGGAATCTTGATAGTTAAACTTTTGAATGTTTATTTTTATTGCTTGGGGTTTTGTGTACGTCATAACTACCATTTTGAAATCAATATACCATCACATAGACACGCAAGTCTCTACGACGACAATTCATTTGTCAAATAATTATGAGTAATTTAAGAGTTACGGAGAAGAAGATGCATATATACATAAATCGATCCAGTTTCTACTTAAAACTAATTCGTATATATACATTAATATATCATGCAAATGTACTTCATAACATACAAATAATAAATATATATAAAAGTTAAGCAGACTGGAAAGTATATATTTTTTAAATATATAAGCTAGCGCTTGACTGTTATCACACCTGATGGATAGTGATGATACAATATATATTATAAATCTTATATACATATACATATAAAATAATGACTAAATTATGACAATAAAACGAAACATTTTTTTTATAGAATAAGAAGGCGGACGAGCATATGGGCCACCTGATGGTAAGTGATCACCAACGCCCATAGACATTGGCAGCATTTTTTTAACGTTTGAAAAACGCGTTACGTGTTTCCCCTACGGGCGAGCCCCACATTCCCCCCGGTATGTGGGGCTCGCTGGTGTCCAAGGCACCAAGTGCGCCCCGAACACCCACTTAAAAACTAGTGGCACTCTTCCGTCTTAACAAGGAGCGTCACGGGATGCTACCGTGACGTAATATTATCGTACGCGTAGTAATACTGGCTCAAGCATCTTACTTCAATATGTGATGATATCAGTCGTGTACCTCCCACGACGGGCTCGAACAAAGTTTTTCAGATTTGTGTTAGCACTGAATTTCATCTTCAAATACTTCAAACACTTTACAGTGATCATGAAAACTAGTTTTATTTGTCGTTTGTAAAACTTCATAACTCCTAGAAGTTCAATATTGAACGAAATCGAAATCCATTTTAAAATCCACAATCGACAAAGTATGTCATACTCCGACTTACGGAACCCACAAAGTTAAATTCAATATGACACAGGCTATGGACGGAGACGCCTTTGAGACGACGCGAGTGTGAAATCAGCTTTATGAAGACCCTACCAAAGTTTGCTGGATATTAACACAATTTATATATTATTTAAATTTTTCAAATTAATTATTACTTATATATAAATCGTGCATTTTATCTAAAAGTATTGGTGTGTGTTAAGTATCAGTTGGTTATCGTGTATAAATTATTATTTGAATTGATTAAAAAGAATATATTTCAATCTTTCTGATTTTTTTTTTAAATTTATTTCGTACAATTAATACGTATCACAAACAATATTTACGATATCAACTCAATAGTAACAAATACAATATAATTTAACAAAAATATAAAATTAACAATACATTTTTTGAAAACTGCTTATACCTAATAATAATTCTTATAGTCTAACATTATATATGTTATTATATAAATATGTTTTATAAAGTATAATATACTAGGCAGGCAACTATAAATAAGAGAAGGTACGAGAAATTCATACATCTTTAATCGGTCAATTAGATATGTAAAAAATAATTCTATTTTAGTTTTAATTTGTATATAGACTTACTATTAAAGGATAAATTATATTCTTAGGTATATAAATCACAAACGTCACGTTTAACATCAAAGTCAAAGGTAGGGGATTGGGTATCATATGCACGCTCTGATAGCAGTGATCTCGCTAATCTGCAGTTTGTTGACGGATTCAGAAATTCATCGAGTTCGCTAACTTACGCCCAAATATATTGAAATTGAAACCGACAAGCCTTCAGGCGTTGGATTCAGAGCAGCGTGCTTTGAAATTGATAGAAATTTAAAGGAAATACATCTAATACGTTTGAAATTTAGTGAAATATTTATTGATCAAATACAATACAATCAAGAGAGATAGAATTGCAGAGAACTGAAGCATACTAGTAAATTTATGCATCTTTTTAGATTAACTAAATTTCATCTGATTTTGGGGAGGTGGATTTTTTTTGTTATAGAGGATTTTATGGTGGAATATTTTAACGTTGGGCATTGGATCCTATTTCTGTTAAGGAGAAGGTACCAGGCGTATACATTCTTATTTATGGAAGCATCGATAGGAATGCTGTCTACTGTGTGTGTGGGAACAGCTTTATACACAATCTAAAGCAGATAAGGTAGATAAAAAAAAAAATCTTGGAGCTTTAAAATTATAATGCCCTTGCTGGTAGGGCTTGGTCGAAGCCCGTCTGGGTAGGTACCACACACTTATGAGATATTCTACCGCTAAACAGCAATACTTAGCATTGCTGCGTTCAGGTTTGTAGGGTGAAAGAGCCAGCGTAACTACAGGCACAAGGGACATAACAGTTTAATTCCCATGGTTGGTGGCGTATTAGCGACGTAAGGAATGGTTAATGTTTCTTACAGGGGCGGTGGTAACTGCTGCCCATCACTACACCATTAGTCTCCAACTTATTTATTGATATCTGTCAGAATAATTCTCATTAAGACTTCAAACCGTTAATTAATTATTACTTCAGGTACTTTCGAACATTAAATAGTATTTGAATACATTTTGTTAAAAATATACATGTTTATGATATGAGCCAAATATTTAAAGTCACTCAATAAACTGAAGTGTTTTATTTCTGAAATATTTCGATCACGAGGCATGTGTTGAGAAAATAATTTTACACTAAGAATTCTAAAGGATTTTATGTTTCAACGATTTATCGATGCATTTAAAATATATTTTATCAGATATACTGATCTAACCCCTTGTTCGTTTGAATATGTGATTTATTTCCATGAACGAAATTAAATATGAGGTAATATTTGTACCGCTTTTCGTTTAAAGACACCTATAAGGTAAGTGATCACCACTCATAGATATTGGTGCCGTAAGAAATAAAGTATTAACCATTCCTTATATCACCAATGCGCCACCAACCTTGGAAATTAAGATGGTATGTTCCTTGTGCCTGTGGTTATACTAACTCACTTAAAACTCCAATCGCAACACAAGAATACTCAATATCGCTGTTTGGTGATAGCATGTGTGACGACACACCAAGTACAAGTAAAAATATTTTTTATGTGTACGTTTAATAATATTATATTTATGCCAAGATGAAATAGAATTTCGTGAGTATAAATGCATGTGTCGTATAAAGTTCTGCCATATGAGTACCATAGACTCAAATTGCAGCAGCAGCTGGAAGGTTCAAACCGTCTCTTCTATAAGAGACTTTTTTTGCTTAGATCGTCTGCTCCTATTCCAAAATATATATAAAAAAATAGATTTATCTGCTAGTGTCATTAATGAATAAAAGAAAAAATGAAATCAAAGAAATAATTACTTTGTTTTTTCCTATTCCATTATCTCCAGTTTTAAAGAATAATCCTCTGTTGCGTCACATCCCTAATTTAAAAAAAAACGCTAATATGAGTTGCTTAATCTTCGTTGTTCTATGTAAGCTCCTTTTAATTGATCTGTATTTTTAAGTTTATAATTATATAATTAATTTTATTACTTTTAAATGTAATTTTCATTTAGAAGTTTAGACAGTTCGTGCCAGATATCTGATATTGTGATCCTCATAACGGTAATACAATGAAGAAACACTCATTAGGACTAATACTTGTACGCTCAATCTATAACTATGTTATATCTTAATCTATAAATATATATCCGGTATTACAAAATAAATCTCGACAATATTTAAGTTGCCTCTGTTTCTAAAGAATTTATTTAGTAGTAACAGCTTGTGAATGTTCCACTGCTGGGCTAAGGCCTCTTCTCCATTTTTTTTGAGGAGAAGGTCCAAGATGGCCCACTGGTAAGAACTCGTGAATGAATTTATTTAATTAATTTTGATATATTTGTAATGTATAGTTTGTATTATCGAGTGGCGACCACGAACCGGAAGACGTAGCGTGGGCAGGCCCCCTACAAGGTGGACCGACGACTTAGAACGAGTCGCGGGAAGCCGTTGGATGCGGTCAGCGCAAGATCGGGCAACGTGGAAATCCTTGGGGGAGGCCTTTGTCCAGCAGTGGACGTCTTTCGGCTGATGATGATGATAGTTTGTATTTATTTTAGTTTTAGTTCTAGAATTTATTAATAAATATTATTTTTTAAGCCTTTGTTTCTAAATTGAAACTTTTTTTATTTGGAATATTTATAATTTTATTTTAAAACACGATACGTCACATAACTTATTTATAAGTTTATAGGGGACAGGATACCTTAGGATTAAAGTGAATTGGTTCTAGGTATATTATATTCTATAAAATGTATACGATCACAATTTGATCACTGTTTCTTTGTCTGGTGCTTTCATTTCCAATAGGGTCGGATATTTTAATTTGACAATCAATAAGTTAATGTATTATTTCAAAATTGACAAAAATAATATAAATTTCCAAATATTTAATTCCCAGTGCTAAGCGCATACAAACAGGTTTAACATACATGTCTTTATAATCATATTATATAAGAGTATTTATAATACATGTTGAAGGTTTCATTTACTTAAATATTTTGTTTAACAGTTATGCGATATTCAACCAGTACTAAAATTACAATTTACCCAATCCCTAAAGAGCAAATTACAAAAGGCACTTTCCTCGGATTCCACATGTTTGTCGCGAAGCCAAAAATTTTCATGAATATGATGCATAATTCCCTATATTTCGGAGATAAGTATGCACACAAACGAAACTTCAGTGGTGCTTAATTGCGCCCACAGAAGCCGGAGTCCTTTAGAGCTGGTTCCTGGCAAAGGGTTGATGATTATGAGCTGGAATTTAAAAAGTGCCGAGTTCCTTTTGAATTTTACTCCTTTAATTTTAGTTAAATATTAACTTTGTATTTAAATATATATATGTTACATTAATTTTCTATGAGATTTTTTAACCACACGATTTGTGAAAATACATCCGAATGAATAACCTCTTCCTTTTTTGAAGCAGTTTAAGAAATGGCTTCTACTTTGAAATATCAGTGTATATTAGTAACCGTGATCACTTGCCATGAGGTGGCCTATTTGCCCGTTCCATATTTATTACCTAAACTATAAAATATACAAATACTAGTGGTCATTAGATGAAGCACATTTTATTCCATACCATTTAATATTGTATAATATTTATAATAAACCAGCATTATTGTTATATATGGTACAATCTAAGCTAATATACAGCAATACATAAGTATATAATTGCCTAGTAAATAATGGCAATAATGTTGAGGGCGAAAGCATTGACCATCCCATTAAACGTCTAGTCACGTATTTGGAGCAATCATTCTAAATTATTTTCAATCCATCCATAAGACGATGGACTTGTATCAATATTTCATTTTTATTTACACATATTATATACCACTACGTACGCAATAAACCTGGTTAAGGAGCAGACAACAATGAGATATTTAACGAAGGAGTTTTCATCAGATATCCTTCTTTTGTCACATCAGATTCTGAAATAGTTTTTTTTTAATTTGTCACTATTCTTTCCATTATATAGAATACTACTAATCATAAGATTCAAATCTTTAGTTCATTTTATTTTCGCTTGGTAGGACTTTGTATAGGCTCATCTACGTATAAGGGTACCAGCATTTATTTTGCCACTAAACTGCACTAATTATATTGCTGTCTTCTTGTTTCAAACATAAGTGAGAAAGTGCAATAAGTTTTATTATATTATGGAGTTAGCTACTTATCATAAGTTGAACAAAAAAACAGAGGTAAATCATATTATTTATGCTACATAAGATTGTTATGTAGACGATAAAAAAGCCTATAGTTACTATGAGTAAGGTATATATATAATTTATAAAATTTATTATTCGAAATACATATTATTATTATTATTATATACATATATATATATATATACATCGATAAATCGTATTATAAATTAATTTAACCCACACGTCGTCAGGGGGTACAGAGAAGTCGTCACGGTAGCATGCAAGCGATCGCGTGGCGCTCCTCGTTAAGACGGAAAGGGTGGTTTTTTTGTGGGTATTCCGATGTTCAGGGCGCACTCGGCGCATTACCACCGGCGAGTCCCACATACCCCCATACCACTGTTGTTGTTTGTGTTCGTGAGGGAAACGTATAACGCGTTTTTCCAGAGTTAAATAAAAAGTGAATAATAACATATATGTACTTTTAACTTATATACGTGTATAGGTATATAGACGTATATAGGTTATATAAAAATTTTAACATTGCGTCTGTTTTAGATAAAGTTTAATATGTTTTCAGAGAGAAAAGGATCATATGAATCCAACGCTGCCTTAACTATGACTGATACACAATTTTTTACACGGGTATTTGTTGATTTCCCAAATATCAACAGAAAAATCATAACAACGAGTCGAGTGTCGTTCGGAGCAGACGTGTAGATGAAGATAGCTAATATTATTTTAAATTTGCTTAACGTGAGGCATTGAAACATCAACTTTATCTAATAACAATACAAGTTATTTGCAATAAAACATTCGCCTTGGAGTTATTGTATTTTAAAATCTACAATAATCAGTGCAGCACCCTTCACCCCCTCGAGTAAAGGAGTAAGTTGCTATTTTTTATCCCACTTCATAACATAGCAACTCATCGACAAACAAAGCTAAGGATGAGTTCACGATCACCGAATAGCGGGCCATCCATAAGCGGTAGCGGAAGTGAATCAACTCCGGACCTACGCAAATTGGATGACAGTAATATTACGCTTAGGAAAAGGAGATATGAATGTGACTGTGCCGATGCACTTGGGGATTTTCGAAAGGAAATAATGTCTTTTTTTCGAGAATTTACTAACACACGACAGGAAAATTCCCTAAAGTTGCACCAGGAAATACAGGATATAAAAAGTGAAATAAAAAATAACAATTCTTTATTGGAGTCTACGGTAGCTGAACTAAATCATCTTAAAACTGAAATGGATAGTATGAAATCACTCAACGGTTCTATGCAACAGAAAATAAGTATGCTTGAAAACGATATAAGTCTGCTTAAAGGCAATTGTAATAATGATTTTTCCTCACACAATCTTCTTGGCGTCGAGGATACTATTTTTGAGATACAAGAGCGGTCTCGTCGAGACAAAAATATTATTTTGGTTGGATTACCAGAGCCTAAAAATTCAGATAAAGTCTCTCGGCTTAACCATGACAAATATGAAGCCATGAAAATTATTAAGTCTGTATTCCCAGAATGCCCTACACCTCACTCAGTTTTAAGATTAGGAAAATACAACCCTAACAAAAACCGACCGGTTAAATTATGCTTTGAGAAACAGGAAACTGTAAAATTTATTTTGAGGAACCAAAATAAAACCATTTCGGATACAGTTCGTTTTTATCCTGATCAAACACCAAATCAACAACAGCATATGAAAAAATTACGTAGCGAATTAGCATCTCGAGTACAGAAAGGAGAAACCGACCTTATCATAAAGTATATTAAGGGGATACCTAAAATAATTAAAGATAATTCAAAAAACGAAACCCGCTTACTGTTAACACAAAAAATATAATAACTAGACAAGAACATATTCCAAATATTACCTATCAGAATCTAAATTGTTATGAGGATATACACAAAAACAATTCGTCATTAAAATTTATCTATGCAAACATAAGAAGCCTAGTAAAGAGTAATAAATTAGATGAATTAAAAACCTTAATAAAATCTACACAAACAACTATACATATAATTCTACTGACTGAAACGTGGATAAAATCAGACTTGGACGCATCACTGCTCCAAATTTCTGACTATACTCATGTGTACAATTATCGAAAAAATCGTATTGGTGGGGAAGTGTCTATTTATATTCATAATAGTATAAAATTTGAAAGCACCACTACAATCAATAAAAACGAAAACGAATTTCTCTGGATATACTTAAATAAATATGCCTTAAACATTGCTGTTATATACAAGCCACCGAACACAAATATCAGTGATTTTTTAGAAACCTATGAGCAACAGCTAACTATAAAACGTAGAAGTTTAATCTTCGGTGATTTTAATATCAACCTATTAGATGTAGATAAGTCGAGATGGCCCAGTGGTAAGAACGCGGGAATCTTAACCGATGAACGTGGGTTCAAACCCGGGCAAGCACCTCTGAATTTTCATGTGCTTAATTTCTGTTTATAATTCATCTCGTGCTTTTCGGTGAAGGAAAACATCGTGAGGAAACCTGCATGTGTCTAATTTCATCGAAATTCTGCCACATGTGTATTCCACCAACCCGCATTGGAGCAGCGTGGTGGAATAAGCTCCAAACCTTCTCCTCAAAAAAAGGAGAGGAGGCCTTAGCCCAGCAGTGGGACATTTACAGGCTGTTACTAACTATTAGATGAGGGTGACCGGAATACAAAGGATTACAATTCTATTCTGAATGAAACCGGCTTTCATATTTTAAACAATTTAAGTGAAGATTACTGTACACGAGAGACTGTAACCAAAAAATCCATTATAGATCACGTTTTGACTAATATACCAGAAAACATCTGTCACATGGCTGTATTAGACACGCCTTTATCGGACCACAAACAGATATATTTAGATATTAAAATGAGAAAACAACAAATGAAAAGAGACAAACGCGAATACTTAGCAACTAATTATGAAGCCCTATACAAATCAGTCAAGGACACTCCAATCGTAAATGAACAATGCATTTATGAGATTTTGGAAAACTATATCGTAACTAAAATTAAAGAAAATAAAACTATAAAAATAAAAGTTCTAAACAAACCAAGAGAAGACTGGATAAATAGGGCTGTAATAAGTAGTATATTTAATAGAAATATTGCTTGGAGTCACCACAAAAAAGATCCTAAGAATTCTGAAATTGAATCGATCTACAAAACAAAAAGATACGAAACCTTTAAAACTATACAAAACACAAAAAATATATTCTATTGCAACGCTTTTAACAGGTGTATTAAGCGGCCGAATAAAATGTGGACTTTAATCAACAGTCTCGTTAGGAACAAAATTAAAATTGATATTACGCCTCACCGACTTATTGTAAATTCCACTAACATAAACAATCCGAAAGAGGTTTGTCAATGTTTCAACGATTTCTTTTCCACAATTGGTTCTAATTTAGCGAACAAAATAACACAAATACACAACCAACACCTAACACAGAATTTTTCACACCCACTTAATACACTACAGTCGTTTCAACCAGCCACTGAAAAGGAAGTAATAAAAATAATTAATGACTTGGACTCTAATTCTAGTAATGGAGTTGATAATATTAGTATTAAAGAAATTAAATGCATTAAAAATTTAATAGTGCCTAATCTGACAAACTGTATGAACAGATGCCTTGAACTAGGAACATTTCCAGATACTTTGAAAATTGCCAAAGTAACTCCAATATATAAATCAGGAACAAAAACGGACCCGAGCAATTACCGACCAATATCTGTCTTACCCGTTTTATCAAAAATTTTAGAAAAACTAATATATACCCGCGTAAATAATTACCTATATAAAATTAATTTCTTATTCGAACAACAATATGGTTTTCGTCCTAAATATAATACGCTGTCGGCGACTGTTGATCTGGTTAGCAAAATAAGAACTGCATTAGATAATAAAAAATAGCTCTCGGTGTATTTATAGATCTAAAGAAAGCTTTTGACACAGTCAGCCATGCCCTATTACTAGAAAAACTAAGAAACATAGGCATCACAGGTTCGTCTTATAAAATCTTAGAATCGTACTTAAATAATCGCATGCAAGTAGTCAAAATAGGAAATTTTAAAAGTAACCCTGCAAAATTAACATATGGAATACCACAAGACTCGATTTTAGGACCGTTACTGTTTTTAATATACATAAACGATATTAGTAACTTAAATATATCTGGAAATATTACACTCTATGCCGACGACACTTGTCTTTTTTATTTTGGCCAAGATATAAGAAAATTAATAAATGAAGCTCAAAATGATTTAAACACAGTTAGCAACTGGTTTCTCGCAAACCTTTTAACAGTAAATACTAATAAGACATCTTACATGATTTTTGCACCTAAAAATAAATTTATCCCAAATATTGATGAGCTTACAATATGTAACAAGCCAATCCAAAAGTCTAGCCATGAAAAATATCTACGAATACGATTATTTGACACAAACTGAAAAAATTTACAAAGACACCAAAATTCTTAACATTAATCAACTATACACTCTTAAAACTGGCATTCTTATTAGGAAAATAATCACTCAAGACATACACTCCCAAATACACTTTCATAAGAAAACTCATACACACTACACAAGGAGACGAAACAAATTAGAGTTGCCAATAATTAGAACTAACTATGGAAAGAGGGATATAATGTTCGAAGGAGTGCAAATTTATAATAAGTTACCCGATGAAATTGTAAACAGTGAAAGTTTTACAATATTCAAGAATCGCCTTATCAAATATATACAAATAACTATTACTAAAATAAATATCAGTTAATGTGGTCTCACCGCTATGCGTTGCATTGTAAGTTTTTATAGCATGCGTAATTATTACTTTTCTAATACTACCTACATCTTTTTTAATATTGTTAACTACTTTAATTTACTGTATCCGAGACACTATCTTTATTTTTAACTTAAATTAACGTAAAAAATTGTATATTTCTCATTTTAAGTGAACTTTTTGTATTCTTTATGAGAAATAAATGTCTATAAACCGAAACCGAAAATCAGCGTCAGCGTTACCTACCTATTTAGACATACCACACATTTATCATTTTCTTTTGTTTGATAAAAATTATGTAAATATAAAAAAAAATCTTGTTAAAAATTTACATTTGAAGCCAGTAGTCTTAGTAAGATACTCGTATTTAAATAAACTTGTGAATAAATACGCTTGGCATGTTGTACGATACATTTGTGCAGTTCGATACATAAGTGCAATTTGAGCAGATAGAGTCGGCGAATGTCGTCGCTCGATAAAAAATAGCTTTTAAAAATCTCAATTTTGCTAATTAATATTTTTTATAATAGTTATATTAAAAAAATACGCATTACAAATTTATAAAAAAAAAAAAAACAAAATATTTTTTTATATATTTGAAATAGATAGGTTACCGTGCAAATAGGCCAGCCGATGGTAAGCGTGGCTGTCATTGACATTGATATTTTAAGAAGTTTGAACCATCCATTATACACATTCATCGTCAATGCGCCACCAAATTTGGGTACTAAGAAGTTTTTTTCTTTAATTATACTAACTCACTCACCATCCAATACAACGTGGTGTTCTTAAGTGATGAGTGGTGTTTCCAGTCCACCAGCCTCGTATAAACACAAACTAATTAATGCACTAGAAAAATATGCTCAAACTCTTACTACGAGTATATAAAAGCTACTATGCCAGTAATTGCGAAACTTTAATACGTCAAAGCGCTGACCAACGTATTTAGTTTCGGAGCACGCGCTCTCAGCAATCATTCTAAATTATTTTCGCTCCACACATCGCACGTGACTGACGTGTATCGATGTGTTTCGTGTTACTTTTCGCCTTTTGGTATATCGTGAAAGATTCGAAAATATATTTTAAAGGCTTAATAATAAATAAAAAGTAAATCGTCGCGGGATGCCTGACCGATGGGACATATTGAAATAAGTTTGTATGCATAAAATGATAGTTTCAATCAAAAATTAAATATTCAGATTAAAAATGTAAAGTTGAATTTATTACACCATATTAAATTCTATCATATAGCGTGGCGACGCATTATGTGGTGACACGTCGCCACACTAGGATGTGCTACAGCTGCATTTTATTTTGGTTTGTGTGGGATTGCATACGCATCGAACTTAGTGACATAAGGAATAGAGAGTTCATTAACATTTACGCGCTACAATATATATGTCGGCGACGGTCATTAATTTAGTCACAAGTGAAGGAAACTGGCGAAGTAATAGATATACATCAACGCGAAGAACTGTCATACGCATTTTTCGTTTTTATAATATTAATTGTAATTAAAAGTGATTTCTGTATTTGACTTATGTTTGTTATATAATCCAATTATGATAATACGCTCTATCTGAAATATATAACATTTCCACACTTTATTTTACTGATGGTAGGGCTTTGTGCTCGTTTGGGAAGGTACCACCCACTCATCAGATCTACCGCAAAATAGCAGTACTTAGTATTTTTGTGTTCCAGTTTAAAGGATGAGTGAGCCAGTGTTATTACAGACACAAGGGACATAACATCTTAGTTCGCAGGGTTTTTGGCGCATTGGCGATGTAAGCGATGGTTAATATTTCTTACAGTGCCAATGTCTATGGGCGTTGGTGACCACTTACCATCAAGTGCTATGCTCGTCCGCCTGCCTATACTATAAAAAACTACAATCTATTTCGATCAATTACTCGATAGTATTTTTTCATCTCTGACCTAAAGTTGTATTTTTGTGATAAAAATATATATAATTTAACAAAACTAATTTGCTTCAGTATCAGAATGAAAAATCGGCATTCTATGAATAAACTTGTATGGAATTTGTTATCTAAGGACATAATTTTACTCATATACTCGTATCAAAGCAAATGTTATTCAAAATGAATGTTTCCATAAACTGTTACTATAATAAAGGTTTATCTTAACTGCTGTGGAGAATTGTGTAATTCATGACCGTAAGATAGAGAAATATATGTCTAACTACGTTACATAAAACAATAACGAAATAGTCTGTATTTATTAAGAAAAGATTAATTGTTTTGGGAATTATTATTGTTACATATATAGAAATAAAATGTCGTCTTCACTGATTTTGGTCATGGCGACCATTTTCAAGTTAGGAGATATTATAGCACTTACTTTTTCCTTAGTTTCAACACCTGGGATGGCATTCCGTGATAACCGAAGAGAGTTCAGGCGCAAGATCAACGTGCTTTCCCAGGCACGGGAACGTGAACACCAACTTTTAAACTCCGAGTAGCTATTGACAGGTCCTGTATTCCAGAATCCCCAGAATCTTCATCGATACATGATCTGCATGAGGCAGTATCATCATCAAAATCCAAATAAACTTTATCAGAGTGTATTAATTTGACATATAATTGTACCCAATTCCATTTGATCTTGTCTTTTGTTAAAACATAGACGTGGTAGGACTGGTGGGAGTATCTTCAGAGCTCCCGATCAGGTACTGATCACGCGAGAGATCACAACTCTGTAGAAACTTGAATTAAATCTAACATATACCAGGTTTTTCAAGTCAAGTCTCTAACTCAGGAAGACCCTTAAAAGTCAATTTAAAAAATTCCCTCTTTACAGACATAGCTCGAAGCGAGTTAATAGAAACATGGTAAAAAGTAAGATCGCTTTTAAACGATGTATTCACAGTGTGGGCGAATAGATCGATTGGCGAATGGCGAATATTTCATTGGTTAAAAAGTTTAACGGAATAAAATACTTATTTTACTGCGACGTATTGACGTCCGATTGCTAGTATATAATATGAACAAAGAATAAAAAGTTACTAAGTAAAAAATGTATAACTTAAATATTTAAGTTTATTTCATATAATATTGCTTCGTTAATTTGTTTAAATTTTATAAAAAAAGCCATGATGGTTATAATTCCTGTATCTTAACTTATGATTATAACAAACCCAGACAAGCAACATTAAATTTTCTGTGCTTAATATGTATTTATAATTTATCTCGTGTTCAGCGGTGAAAGAAAACATTAAAGATTTTTTTTATAGAATAGGTAAGCAGACGAGCATATGGGCCCCATGATGGTAAGTGGTAACCAATGCTCATAGACATTGGCATTGTAAGAAATGTTAACCATCGCTAACATCGCCAATGCGCCACCAACCTTGGGAACTAAGATGTTATGTCCATTGTGTCTGTAATTACACTGGCTCACTTTCCCTTCAAACCGGGACACAACAATACCAAGTACTGATGTTTTGCGGTAGAATGTCTGAAAAGTGGGTGGTACCTACCCAGACGAGCTTGCACAAAGCTCTACCACCAGTAATTGCATGTGTCTAATTTCATTGAAATTCTGCCACATGTATATCCACTGAACCGCATTGGAGCAAGGGGTATAACGTACAGGCAACGCCCAGCAGTGGGTCATTCACAGGCTGTTACTTTACTATTTATAACTTACTGAAGGTTGCAAAAGTAAGAACACTGAGAGAAATAGTTACGTTGATGGCTTGTCAAAACGGTCTGTTTCATTAAGACAAGACTAGTACTAGTTGAAGGCACTTTGACAGTTCGTTTATTGAGTTTAAACTTTAATTTTGTCTTCAAAATAATGTTGCAAAATTGCTTTTACAATTATTTAATTAAAATACTAATAAACATTAAAGTTCTTCCTGTTTTTAACTTTGATGTCAAATCAGTTATGACAGAAAGAGAAATCAGTGTGCAACTCAACATCATCTTTGCAATGTTTATGCTGTAAAACATTACTTGTAACTCGTAAACTGAATCTTGCATAAAACATGTTGTCGATAGCAGTTGTATACAAAGTCAATTATAAACTTCTTTTCGATTCAACGTTTCAAAGTTTCAATATCGTTAGTGCATCTTTTGTCTTTCAGTGGTTCCATTGTTATCCTCTTCCAATGTTGGAGACTTAAGAGTTTAACGTTTTTGTATATTTAATCGAGTTGAAAGTTTAAGTGATAAAGATTATTGAATACATTTTTATTTTATGTATATTTACTCATTTAACAGAAACATCGGGTTTGACGATGTGCGATGTGTGATAACTCTGTAAATATATATAATAATGTGAATAATTTGTATTGCTATTATTTAATTACAGGCACAAGAAAATTTCAACTGAAAAGGAGAACATCTCTCAATTCATTTGTTTTTTTATGTTTATGTCCTCTAAAGTTCGATATTTATTTATCGTAAAACGCAAGTTTTCTGATGCTGCGCTAGAACTCTTTGCTATTTCTTTGAGATGAGATTACGAGAGAGAGGTTTCTTGCGAGAATCTACGTTCCGGTGGAAGCTTTACATTTAATTCAAAATTATAACGACGATTCAAAAGTGCACTAATGAGTCGGCTTGGATAAAGAATTATTTCAATTGATTTAAAAAAAATAGATTGTTAACGATACATTTATTGGAACCGAATGGTATCATCATCACAATAATGAATAACAAACAAAATCCTTTCGCAAAAATTTGGTTTGCCCTAAGTTAGAATATATTTTATATTTTTATTCATTTTTCAATGGTTAAGTTTTCCATACTATATGATTATATGATAAAATACTGACACACCGAGCGTAAAATACTTCAACGGAGCGTTCAGTTTAAATTGGAGAATGTAAAAGGCGTAGGTTTGGCGAATTTATCCATATTTATATGTGGTTGAGCTTTGCAAAATTTAGTTTAGTATAAACATCAGGCTTATATACAATCACTTTTACTTTGATATGCATTAAAATAAAATACATTGTTGTGTAAAATAAATGATTTAAAATAGATAGGACGATCTATTGGCATAAATTTGCACGTTTTTTCGTGTCATTTAATATCAGTTTTTGGCAACCTATTTTCATAGCAGTTATGTATTCGCCAATGTATCATCTTTCATAGCCAAATCCTGCTCAATTTTTTTACACACGATATATTCTTCAAACTGATTTTTCTGATGTTTTATATACATATATTATTTTTATTTCATAACCGTCTGTCAACAAATATGAAGAAATAATTTAGAATCGAAGACTTTGAATTTCTCGCGTTATTTAAGGACGATGAGAAACGATTTGGTATAGTTGTACTATAATTTGTATACTCTTGTGGTAGCGAAATATTCTGTCCACTCACTTATTAACTAATCACACACAGTATTGGTCTGTAATCTAATTACTAAGTCAGTGAGGTAGTGTTAATGCCTTGATAACTTGGATCTGGAAATTGACAGTATGTAACTAGAAATCTACCTTCTCACGTGATCATACCACCCGTGATAGGACTTAGTGTAGGTCTTCTATTATACCATGTACCATTATCTTTCTATTCTTCTGTCGCCCTACAGAAGTACTTCCGTTATATTCCTAATTTAAAGGATGTGTGTGCAGTGTGTGAGTGGTCGCTCACAATGGGCCTCATAAGAAGGCTCAAGGTCACTCAAAGGGCAATGGAGAGGGCTATGCTCGGAGTTTCTCTGCGAGATCGAATCAGAAATGATGAAATCCGCAGGCGAACCAAAGTAACCGACATAGCCCGAAGAATTGCTAAATTGAAGTGGCAGTGGGCGGGGCACATTGCTCGCAGAACCGACGGCCGCTGGGGCAGAAAGGTTCTCGAGTGGCGACCACGAACCGGAAGACGCAGCGTGGGCAGGCCCCCTACAAGGTGGACCGACGACTTAGAACGAGTCGCGGGAAGCGGTTGGATGCGGGCAGCGCAAGATCGGCCAACGTGGAAATCCTTGGGGGAGGCCTTTGTCCAGCAGTGGACGTCTTTCGGCTGGTGATGTGTGCAGTGTAATTACAACAAGGTTACGTGGTTAGTTATGTATTGAGAAATAATTGTTAATATTTCATACAGTGCCAATGTCTTTGGGTGGTTGTGATCACTTACCATCTGTTAACCTATCTAATCTAAAAAAAATAATAATTAAATAGCCGACGATTAGAGAAAAATAAATAGTATCAATAAAATAGGAATAAAAAAAATACTCCAATGCAGATATTTCTTTTTTCTCTAGCATTTCTTTATTTCCCTCGATTGAAATTTATTTGACGCGCCGCCATTCCGACGTCGGTCGACATCGCGTCACTAGAGATAAAGGAAGTTCCACTTTGTGTCTCTTTATGGCTTTTTTAACCAGAAATAGCGACGTAGAAAAAAATATGGTATTATAGATAGATAGAAATAGATATGATTTGAATATCTGTTACGACTTTGGTTTCTTGTCTCCACATATTACTTCTTAGTATTAGGTATACTCGTTTTATATATATTTTCGGCTTTTAAATCGAAACTATAGGGTATTGTTGTTATTTTTCTTAATATACCCTAGATCATTTGACAATAATGGTTTTGTCAATTGACTCGGCAACAATTTGGAAATCTCTTCCTTCTTAAATCTTAACCAAAACTATCTCATATTCATTGTTACTAAAAAGAAAAATTATACAAGGGAATGGACAATTAAGCTACTGTTTTTACAACAAAATATATACTTATATATAAAGAGATACGCACACTACGATTTTTGATATTAAATTTACAATTTTTTATGTTTTTGATACAATATATTTTAATTTGATTTCAGTTATATGGGATGATTAATGTCAATTTTTTTTATTTAATTTACAATTAATGAACAACATATTGTTATGTGACGTAAATTAGATAGTAAAGTAAGTTTAAGTACCAAAATTTCCCACTGCTGGGCTAAGGCCTCCTCTCCTTAAGGTAGAAGAAGGTATGGAGCTTATTCCACCACGCTCCTCCAATACTGGTTGGTGAAATACTGATGTGGCTGAATTTCAATGAAATTAGACACATGCTAGTTTTCTCACGATCCTTCACTGTCGGTGAATTATAAACACAAATTAAGCACATGAAAACTCAGTGGTACTTGCCCAGGTTTGAACCCACGATCATCGATTAAGATTCACGCGTTCTAACCACTGGTCCATCGCGGCTTAAGTTTAAGTAATTTACATAATATTGTTCTGTATGGTTTCTAGATACTATTTCTATTAAGTTTCAAAATTTCTCTGCAGCTATATATGATAATAGCTGAAAACGGAGCGCCTACAAATCTATTGGACGTATGAATTGAATATCGTTCACATTTAAAAAAAAAATGTCCTGCATTTTTCCGTGCTATTTCGCATTTCAAAGCCGCAGACTGGTCATTGGAGTTGTATATCTGAAACCGACATTGGACGTACATGTACCTGTAATGGTACGCATTGTTTTTGTTTTTGTGTGGAAACATTGTTTTGTTTTTTATACCTCTTAAATAAAAAGCGTCATTAAATATTCTCAGTTTTTTTTTTTTCATGTAAATCGATATTACATATTTGTGCTGCAGACGTTAAATATTTACAAATATTCGATCGTTTAACGGTTTTTCATTTTGTTCATCATTTAACTGAATTAAATTAAGTAATTATCTGTGGAATAGCTCTGGCAGTATACACGTCGTAACTGTCAAGGACTTCTTTTGTTTTTGCAATTATTTTACGCGCGGTTATCATAGTAATTGTAATCTGTCAGGGGGAGATATCGATTGACTTGTAAATGATTTTATATTCATACTCATAATTAGCTTATTTGTTTTGTTTCGTTTGATTTTGTTCCGTATTTTGAGGTAACATCCTGTGAATAAGTACCGTGCGCTAGTACCGTGCAAATAGCCGAGATGGCCCAGTGGTACGAACGCGGGAATCCTAACCGATGATCGTGGGTTCAAACCCGGGCAAGCACCACTGAATTTTCATGTGCTTAATTTGCGATTATAATTCATCTCGTGCTTTACGGTGAAGGAAAACATCGTGAGGAAACCTGCATGTGTTTAATTTCACTGAAATTCTGCCACATGTGTATTCCACCAACCCGCATTGGAGCAGCGTGGTGGAATAAGCTCCAAACCTTCTCCTCAAAAAGAGGAGAGGAGGCCTTTAGCCCAGCAGTGGGACATTCACAGGCTGTTATGGATCCTGTGAATATCCCACTTCTGGGCTAAGGCTCCTTTTTGAGGAGAAGTCTTGGAGTTTATTCCACCACGTTGGAAGGCGGGTTGGTGGAATACACATGTGCATTTCAGTGAATTTAGACATATGTTGGCTTCTTCATGTTTTTCTTCACCGTCAAGCACGATATGAATTATAAACACAAATTAAGCACATAAAAATTCAGTGGTGCTTGCACAGGTTTGAACCCAGGATCATCAGTTAAGATTTAAGCGTTCTAACCCATGGGCTATCTTATTAAATAAAAAGCGTCATTAAATTACATCTTCAAATCGAATTAATTATACGTTCACGCATATAAAACGAACGAAAACGTATAACTTTACTATATAAGAATAATAATAATGTCCTCCAGACCGATTTCGGCCACGGCGGCCAATCTCAAGAGAGATTAGCCAACTACGCAGAAGATATTATAGTGCACAAGTATGTGCGCAAACACAGGTGCACTCTCTATTCCTTAACTCTTATAATCCGATGGGACGGCAATCGGACACGACCGGAAAGAGTTCAGGCACAGGACCAACGGCTTTACGTGCTTTCCGAGGCACGGGAGTGTTCACACTTCCAACTTCCAGACTCCGGGCTGCTAATGAGAATTTTCTGACAGAAAAACCCAATAACTTTTTATTGGCCCGACCTGGGAATTGAACCCAGGACCTCCGAGTCTGCGGGCTAATATTCAATGCAACTGATATATAAGAATAATATTCAATGCAACTGAGCAAAATTTAACGAAACTAACATTTCAAATTTATGGACGTCCTAAAATAGTTTATATGGCCTGAAAACGTGCAGTAAAACACGTAGAGTGGATTACTAGTCTTGAGAATTTTAAGTACCAAAATTGCATTATAAATTTATAATCTACAGCCGGATATTCGTCAAACAAATTTGCAATTGCAATCACATTCAAGCTAAAAGCAATCTAAATCGTAAGTGCACTGATATATAATAAATAAAATATTTTGTCAAAATTATCGTTTTCTATTTCTCGTAACAGCCTGTGAATTTCCCACTGCGCTTACTCCACCACGCTGCTCCAATGCAGGTTGGTGGAATAAACGTGTAGCAGAATTTCAGTGAAATTAGACACATGCAGGTTTCCTCACGATGTTTTCCTTCACCGAACAGCACGTGATAAATTATAATTACAAATTAAGCACATGAAATTTCAGTGGTGTTTGCCCGGGTTTGAACCCACTATCATCGGTTAAGATTCACGCGATCTTGTTTTCTATTTGAATTCCTATAAATGAATATCACGATGACTTCCTTGTTGATTTCTTCTAAAAGTTGCACTCTCCGTTCCCTTACTAATAATAATAATCTGATAAAATGACAATCCGATACGACCAGCGAAGTTCAGAAGTGTGAGTAACGTGCTTTCCGATGCAGGAGGGAAAACAACGCCAATATCAAAACTGTGGGTTCCTTTTTAGAATCTTTAAAGCAAATCCAGAATTTTTTATTTCTTTATTAGGTTATGACCAAAGATTTATACACAGTGCCATACATTATGTAGCTTAGTATTAAAGACCTTTATTCTCAATAAGACACATTATAGTCTCTTACTTGAGAACAGAGGTTACACAATGTGTTCAATTAAATTCGTCATTCCATCTTAAGTAGTTAGGAAGCGTTAATAATTTTAATAGGTTAATTTTAAACATTTTTAAACATAAGGGCGAAATTTACACGATAAAAATTAAACAAAAACAAAATATAAAAAAATAATAAAAAAAGGCTGATTAATTAAGTTAAATAATAATAATAATAAAAAGTTTCCGCTGATTGTTTATATATATATATCCTTATATTAGGAATTTAAATAATAGTTTTGACCTACCAACTCATTGTATTGTCAAAGGATGTGCATAATATAATTAGCTTTATAAATTAGCCAATAGATCAATAAGGTTTGGGAAGGATAACTATGGATTCGCCATCAAACTGGTACACCATGATTTATATGCTAAAGTTTAAAGCCTGCAAAATTAAGTTCCCTAGCTTTTTTATATAGGACATGTGAGTCACCTACTGCTAAGTATTCACCACCGAGACATTGAACACATAAAAAATATTAACCATTACCTACAGTGCAACCAACCTTGGTTATTTTCCAAGATTAATATATCTTGTCTCTTGTAATTATACTGGCTCATTCGCCTTTCAAATCGAAATAAAAAAAAATGGTATGTTGTTTTGTGATAGAATCTGAAGAGTGGGAGATACCTATAACCAAGTAAAGCTTCTAAAAGATTTATTTTATAATTTATATGTATAGGAAATGACTTAGAACTTAGAATTTTTTTCTAGTTGATATGAAAAGTGCTACTGGTATATTTCAAAAATAAACAATACATACATACATTGTACTAACCAATGTAACACACATGTATAGGCATTCAAAATGAAAAAAATAATATTTTACTTAATTAGGCTTTCCACGTACTTTTAAAGTTATCAGGTCACAGTAATATATTAAAATATGTACTACCATCGGTTTGCCGCACCATAATAATAGAAATACCAGAAAAGAATAGAACAGAACTAAACTAAGCAGATACGCTGTATAAGCTGTATAACAGTTTACAACGATAAGCTTGACGTAAAAAGTTTTTATGTAAGTTTTCATACAAACTTTAACATTTATGTGAGAACTTAACTCTCTAACGAGTTGTTTTATCAGTTCACTATTATACAGGCTGTTTTTTTACCAGGACTGTATGGGGAAAAACAAAAACGATAACAATTTGAGGTATAGTTAGGTCGTTACTTGAATAAATATATTGCGTAAATCATTTTGTTTAGCATATATCAAATACACGATAAACTTTACTTTTAAACGTTCTTTAGTATATTGATTACTCTTTTTTATAAATTAGAAATGCGGACGGGCAAAAAGTCCATGAAGGTAAATGGTCACTATCGCCCATAGACATTGGGGCTGTGAGAAATATTAACCATTGCTTATATCGTATATGCGCCAGTCAAGATATTATGTCTCCTGTACTAAAAAAAAAAATTATATAGTTATAACATTCATATTATATTTTCTTCGTGGAAAATTTAAGTACTTCAAATAGTTCCTGGGACATCATTCACACACAGCCATCGGATCCCAAATTCGATAGTTCGAGTAATAACTTTGACTTTCCGCGTATAGAAACATATGAATACTTGCCTCTGTTTTCGCCCGGAGGCTTAGTAAGTCTTAAATTGAGATCAAGAAGCTTCGCCTACGTACCCAAATTATACATCCCTTTACATAATACCTTCGTACCGAAAGGTATATATGCAAATAAACTTTTCAATGAAGAGCCCTTTACGTTTAATACTAATATTTATTGTACAATACATTAGCTTACATGGCACAGTGGTCGAAATATCTGTTTCAATCGTATCTGTAACAATCATGTTGCTTTTTTCGCAAGCTGAGATGGCCTAGTGGTTAGAACGCGTGAATCTTAACCGGTGATCGTGGGTTCAAACCCGGGCAAGCACCACTGAATTTTCATGTGCTTAATTCGTGTTTATAATTCGTCTCGTGCTTGACGGTGAAGGAAAACATCGTGAGGAAACCTGCATGTGTCTAATTTCATTGAAATTCTGCCACATGTGTATTCTACCAACCCGCATTGGAGCAGCGTGGTGGAATAAGCTCCAAACCTTCTCCTCAAAAGGGAGAGGAGGCCTTAGCCCAGCAGTGGGACATTAACAGGCTGTTACTGTAGGTAGACAGGCAAGTGATCCACTGGATGGTTAGTCACTACCTCTTACTGACCTTGGTACTGTAAGAAATATTAACCATGTATGGCGCCACCAACCTTGGGAACTGAGATGTTATGGCCCTTGTTCTTGAATACATCAATACTAAGTATTGCTGTTTGGTGATAGAACATGTGACGATTTGACGGGCTCGATTGGTACCACCACAAAGCTCTACCAGCAGTTATTACTACCAGGTTGTTATTACCAGACAGCATCATAACCAAAATTTTAATTTAATGATGACTATACAACGATGCCTTTTAACTCGGAATGTTGCGAAGACGATCAGGTGGCACTAATGGCACGGTTGCCTTTCTACTTAAAAAAAAAGAAAACAAAAATTTAAACATGGAACAGAATCTGAATTAACGAACATGACTATAATTAGAAGATCCTGTCCTTTTCACTCATATTACAAAGTTCGTTTGTGTAATGTAGATAGAACGGTACTTATGACTGCATTACATTGTACGTGTGTTTACGATGGAATTCGTTGTATATCCAAAGTGCAAAACCATTAACCCGATATGCGCTTGGCGCTGATCTTAATGTGTTGCGTTGAAATGTTGTTGTAATGGCTTTATATTTCGTCTCGGGATCAAACCGGATTCGAATTCCGATATTGAAATTCGAATTCCATTAATATCTTTATATCAATAATTATGTATGTATTTTTAGATTATATCGACGCAAATTTAGGGTGGTGTTTTGAAGATTTTGTAGTTAATTTGTAGTATTGTTGCCTGGTATCTTAGTCCATAAGCTAATTCTTAGTTTTATCTCAAAACTATTTAAATGATGATGATGAAGAAAAAAACAATATTTAAACAATAGTATACCTTTGTGTTGTTCGTTACGTTTATGATTTTGTAACGGTCAAAAACAAATACTTTGTATTGTTTTCTATAAACTTGGCATATTAATATTTTTATTAACATGTCAGTATCTGTTAATCTGAACGCGATAAATTCAAAAACTAAGGAATGGACTTTTGTATGGTTTTCACAAAAAAATATGCAAAATTCATTGAGGTTTTGCGTTTGGTTTTAAAATACTTGAATTTCAAACCAATACAGTCATATGTATCAATAAAAACATTTTATATAGAACCTAATTCTATACGTGATAATACGGGACGGATACCTAGAAAATGATTAAAAGCGTGTAGTAACTACTTTTTAATTTACACGTATGACCTTTTTTTTTTTTTTTTTTTTATAGAATAGGAAGGCGGACGAGCATATGGGCCACCTGATGGTAAGTGGTCACCAACGCTCTTAGACATTGGCATTGTAAGAAATGTCAACCATCGTTTACATATCCAATGCGCCACCAACATTGGGAACTAAGATTTTATGTCCCTTGTGCCTGTAATTACACTGGCTCACTCACCCTTCAAACCGGAACACAACAATATCAAGTATTGCTGTTTTGCGGCAGAATATCTGATGAGTGGGTGGTACCTACCCAGACGAGCTTGCACAAAGCCCTACCACCAGTAAACCTATAATAATTTAATAGTATTTAATTGCAATGCACATTTGCATGTCTTATATTTACTTTAGATAACATTTACATATCTCCTTAAGATATTTACAGCTATTAAAAATAGACAATTAAAAGATCAGGTCATATTTTAATGGAAAATAAATTTGACTTGTATTTGTATTGTTCCAGGCTGTAGATTATCTTAAGAAGCGAACGCCAGCTCGCGCGGCGCTGATGATAGCTGCGGTGTGGCTGATGAGCGCTCTCGTATGCATTCCACCGTTACTGGGCTGGCGTGTTACGAGACCGCCCGAGCAGTTCCCACAGTGCAAGGTAAGATGCTTATATTATTAATGGAATTTAAGCTCATCAATACTTATTTGAAAGGCTTATCGCGTTGATTTAATGGTTTTCAAACAGCTCCCTCCGGAACGATATTACCTATTATTATAATAAATATTAAAAACTTGACTGAAGTAAAACTTTTTTGGACGTTTATTGACTTATTTCAAATCGGAGTAGAGTGTAGCGTTAGAGTGAAACAATTCTGACGTTATTTTTTTTTCTTTGTTTTTTAAAGACCTATAAAATATGTATATTGCTTGCGTCAGATGACGCACTTAGGTCGTATGGCAAGTGCTATTATGAGATAGGTACAAAAATCAATACAGTTGAATATTGTGGTCAGCCAAGCTTTTATACTTTGACGATAACAGTTACGAGTATCTTCTACTGAACCATCTTCCGTCCGATTACATCTCCTTTGTAGTTTCGATATTATAAAAGTTCAGTCACCTTCATGATGCAACCAAAACGTTCTTACTTAAACTCTACGGAATCCTAAATGTATTTTATATTAAAAATATTTCGAACGAAATTCTAAAATATCATTTCTGAACTGAAACTGGCTGATTCATTAAAACGCCACTCAAACATTACACGTAGAACAGTACTTGAAATGAAGTCGTAAATTTTACGAAAATGAGAAATTGCGTTTGCCAACTTCTCACTCGGAGGAAATAAAAAAATATATATTTCAAATGACGTGTGAACGGCAATGACCTCGAGGTCATTTGTTTCGGTTAACAAATTGCTTGAGATATACGTCTAAATCAGATATAAAGTAAATTGAATTACATAAATAATCTTGATTGGTGTTGCGAAACTTCGAAAAGGCGAATTAAAACTTATAATTAAAAATAAAACGTGTTTTATTGGGTATGTTAAATTCGCGTCAGATACTAATTCTACGAATATATATTTTGCTTATCCAAAATAACATTATTAATGCGAAAGTTTTGTTTGTTACGTTTTAACGTCTTAACTACTCGACTGATAATAATCATTAAAATGTTCATATACGTTATCAGGGGTATAAAAAAATAAATTTAACTTAGGTACGTAAAAATAAAACGCGGATGCAACCGTGGGCGGTTAATAATACTGATATAAAAGAAATTTCCCCCTTCCTCTTCACATACGGGCGAAACCGCGGATAGAAACTAGTACTAACATAGAAAGAATTTTCACAATCACAGATAAAATAATAAAATAAAAAAGGGGCGAAAAAACGAGTTCTTTTGCGGCTTTAAAACTTTCAAAGCCTAAAGCCCATAAAATTCCGATTAAACGACTCCTTTGGCCAATCTATCAGCTTAATAAGGCCGTGGGGCTGAATTAAAATTAAAATTCTTTAATAGAAGGAAGCGCAACGCCAGTAGGAGCTAACCAATATCCATTTCGAAAAGGTCGGAGTTTGAATGGAAGAGATAATATAAATACTTTTTAAAGTAAATTTTTTGCAATGACTTAAAAATAGGACACCCGATGGCACCCGTCAAAGCCGATATTATGTGTTGCTTTGGCGGGAAAATGTGTGATGAGTGGTGGCTACCTACCTAAAAATATATTAAATTTATGAAAAATAAATAAACAAACTTCAGACAATGAATGCTGATAAATAATGAATATGTAAATCATGAAATTTTCCATACACGTTGTTAACGGTATAAAAAGGACACAGAGTACGTAAAACCTGCCTCCCCTTATACGCGGGCGAAACCCGGGGGTAGCTTTACATTTAATTCAATACATAATGATTCAAGTGCCCTTATATATACTTGTATAAAGAATTAATTAATTTGATTTGATTGCTACATTTTTTTATAATAATAATGTTATTATATTTGAGGAAGAAAAAAAAAATTAAATTACAATGATTGAATATATTAAAGTAATCACACTCCTTTTTAACTACAATATGACTTTGAATTGTGGCATCTTTATTTTTTCTAGTTAGCTGTGACATATTTTCATTAATTAGATTTGTAGTTAATTCTGATGGTAAAGAGTACTGAAAAAGAAACAAGTTATTTTAGCTATAACACTTCTGTTATATGTTATGTTATACTAGCATATTAACATATAAAAGTGCTAGTTTTGCATCATTTATTTTTAAATTTTTAGTATACTTTGCTTGCATTTCTTAAAACGATGTAATTTCACATGCCAAGTGAAATTACAATGGCTTTAAGAAATATTTTTATAATGAGTGAAATAGCTGTTTCCAATATTCCTAAGTCAATGCTGTCAATTGACATATTATATAATCAACATGAGGTACAAACCTTTGTATTATTAAATTGTTTTATGTTCTCTTCTCTTATAAGAAAATCCTCTAAAAATGTATCTAGATATATAGACTTCAGATACATGTCTTGACGAGCTTGCACAAAGCCCTACCACCAGTAAATACTAAAGATCATCCATTCGCTAAAGATAAATTATATTATAAAAGTATATAAGAAAACACAAATATTGTCTATTACCTCATAATCCTATGTATCCAGTCCAGTGTGGAGAGTCCAGTCCAGACAGATATTGAGTTTTTTTTAACCCCGATTGTGTTCATTGCCTCAATCCAGAATTTGATTACACGATGACTCAGTGTTTAGGGTTACCCGGTAGTACTAGTACTGTGAGACATTATAATAAAACCAAGTATGTACTGATGGTCAGATAGTGTAATTGGTTTCTCTCGTTATAAATATACAAAAACTTATTTAGTACTTTCAAAAAAACATTGTTATAGCGCGATGTAAAATACATCTAACGCCATCTATTGATGAAAAGACAAATTAAAATTCATTTGGCATGATTTATTTCAATCTTGAACTTCAATAAAGCAATTAAATGAATTTGAAACATAAGTTCATTTTATAACATAAGCATCCGCTAAGGAAGGAGGTTTGGAACATTCACCTTTAAGGAGCGTATATGGGATAAGTAGCTTTATATAAATTTTACTCTTGTTAATATATATATACAAATAAAAATTAAATATAATTTCTGTACAAATCGTGACCGCGTGCTATTTTCTTTCCACTATTCCAATAGTGGAAAGAAAATAGCAGCGTTTCCCCTTTGAAACGCAATTCCGATTATCTGGGCGAAAAACGAACCTGCCCTCCTGTCACCAGTGGAGGCAATAGGACAGAGTGTAATATAATTTTTGATGAAAGTTTTTGCACTATTACTCCCTTATTAAGTTGTTCAGAAGCTAGAAACGAAAACCTAAGATAACGTAGTACTAATTAAACCGTAAATGTTCGTAATAATTAGAGTAATTAATAATTCCATTTTCATTAATGTTAGTCATCCAACAATGTTTATGTAATATACATTATGTTAAAACATATTAACTAATTAATGACTATAACAAATCTGTGAATATTCTTAGAGGAGCCGAGATAGCGTAGTGGTTAGATTTGAAAAGAATCCCACATAACCCCGTTCCACCCCCATTGGACCCGGGTACCTTTCTGAAGGTTTCCACTGCGAAAAAAAAAATGGTTAGACTTGAACGTTAACTGGATATTGCGCGTTCAAATCCGGGCAAGTAATTAAATTAATTAATTTCACGTTCGGGGTATTGGATGAATAATGCTATTCTATTATAACTCAGTTTATGTCACACTCGTGAAGTGTTGATAACCAAGTGACGGCGATACGATTTTTTTTATTACTAACAAGGCTAATATCCATAAAGAAATGCCATTAACTTACTAGAAGAACCTAGAACTAGCTAGAGATTTATGCAGTTACCACTTATCACATTACTTCCAAAAAGCAATTCTTAATATTATTGTGTTCCGGTTGGAAGGGTGTGTGAGCCAGTATAACTACAGGCACAAGGGACGTAACATCTTACTTTCCAAGGTTGCTAGCACATTTGCGTTGTCTTCTTCGTATACTTCATTACTGAAGGTCGTGCTTATCCTGAAATGCTTCCACCGTTGTGTCGACTAGCTATCTCCACACCACTATGTCCTCTGCTTGTCTCAGGGCAGTCGGAATATTGAGTCCCGTTATATTTTGGATCTGGTCGAACCAGCGGATAGGTAATCGACGTGAGCTTTTGCCTTCGACATTCCCTACAACAACCAGTTTTCACCAGATTGTCTGGTTGTCTCCGGGCAATATGGCCAAAGTAACTTTGCGTCGTAAGTAATGGTTAATTTTTCATATTATATACATATATATACATTGAGTATTGAGATCTGAGGGGAGATTGAGAGCTGAAGATCGAGCTCAGTGGCGTGCCATTGAAGAGGCCTATGTCCAGCAGTGGACGACGAAGGGTTGATGATGATGATGATGATAATGATGAGTATAGAATGAAATGGTTATATTATAAATATTACACTTATAAATTATCCGTCGCCTATCTACTAATGAGACTTAACCCTTAGTACCTTTTTAATATTCGTTCCGACGTTGTATTCTGATAAAAAAGGTTGATGGGTTCAATAAGGACCGCCGTGAAAGGTCAAACTTTCTGAACTATCTAGATTTACAGGTTATTGTGCAAGTTATTAGGCAATGACAGACAAGTGACTTTTTCGACTTTCTATTTATTAATTCGTTTATATTATTTGACATAAGTGACACGTTTCCACCTCATTTATTAATTAAAAACAACGGCATTATTTTATTATATCAAATAAAACTAAACTTTATGCAAGTATGCTTATAAAAGCACTTTTGAATTGTCATTTTACATAATTATGTTAAATGTAAAGCTACCACCGGTTCGGAATGTAAATTCTACCGAGAAGTACCGGCAAGAAAGTTATGATAACTACATATTGATGAAGAATAATAATC
Organism: Nymphalis io; assembly: GCF_905147045.1. Classification (NCBI taxonomy): domain Eukaryota; kingdom Metazoa; phylum Arthropoda; class Insecta; order Lepidoptera; family Nymphalidae; genus Nymphalis; species Nymphalis io. The sequence continues at coordinate 1,245,209 of NC_065912.1, forward strand.
ACTGGGTTTTTCTTCGGTTCTTTTCGATGGGATTTACATTGCATTTTACATTTTAATTATCTTGTAAAACATGAAAGATCGTATTTGCCTATTATATATAATAACTGTAATTGTCCCACTGCTGGGCTAAGGTCTCCTTTCGATTTAATGAGATGGTTTGGAGCTCATTTCACGAAACTGATTTCATAGAATTCATTCACCACAGAGCACGAGATGAGTTATAAACAAAAATTAAGTACATTAAATTTCAGTGTCTCTTGCCTGGGTTTAAACCCACGACCATTGAGATACAGCCGTTCTAACAACTGGATTATCTCGGTTAACTACGCATTATATAAAGTATTTTTAAATTCCTTTGATTATATTCGCAAATAATTCTGACTAGGACAAATAACATTTGAATGATGTCCCCAAGCCCCAATATTAGACGTTCAGATTGGACGTTAGAATTGGATTGGACCAGCCACGCGCTACACAGGGATTCCTATATCCGCAGATAGGCTCCGTATTGGCAAAACACGACTGGAGCAAAGTTGGAGATGATAGATATCAGGGACATTGGAAACATGGAGAAAAATAAATCAATACTGAACCTAATGTCAGATTACTGTGGACAACCCCCACTTAGGTGTCTTAGGACATACAAATTGTTGGCAAAGAATTTATATTGTATTTTTTTATATAAAATAGCTATACGGAAGAAAGTGGGCCACGTGTGTGCTATAAGAAATATTACCCAACCCTTACATGCCTAATGTACTACCAACTTTGAGAACTAAAATGTCATCTCCCTTGTTTTGTAGTTACACTGGCTCAACCACCCTTCATACCGAAACAAAAACATACTTAGCATTGCTGTATGGTGAGAATGTCTGATGAGTGGTGCAATCCCTTTCATAAAGCCCTATCATCAAATTAAGAATACAACAAGTATTGAAATAGTTATTAAAAAAATACAATTATATAAACTAAGGTAATCGCTTGTGAATATCCCATAGCTGGGCTGAGACAATTGATCGTCATTTCAACTATTTAATGTTCAAGGCCAATTATCAACATCCGGAAATGATTAAATTAGAAATGGAATTATAAAACAAAGCAATGTAGTTGTAATTATATAGATAACGATCGTGAAATAGCACTAAATACTCGTAAATTCGTCCCAATTGGTCAATAAATAAGAGGATGAAACCGCAGAACTGGTAACGAAACCAGAATTGATGTTTGATACGTTTTAACATTCAAGTATTGTTCTAAACAGCTATGATATTATTAAATAACGTCAACATTGGAAGTCTTATAATATTGCGAGAACAACTGATTTTAAACCGATGATTATGACTTTAAACCCGTTCAAGCATGAGTTTTTATATGCTTAATGTAATAATTAAAATATATTCATTTGGTGAAGGAAAACATCGTGAGTGACTTATGTCTGATGATAGTTTACACGTGTATCAGAGAAGCGTGATGGAATTAGGTCTTAGCCTTCTCAAATGGAGAGCATTACCCAAGCATTGTTACAAATAATATCGATTGGCATCCATTTGTCTATTGCTATCACTCAAATTTTAAATTTATAAATATCTTTATAAACATTTATTACCTTAAATCATATTTGCTTCTAAACACTAATGGCTTCACCTACATATAAATTTTGTTACGGGGTGATTAGTAAAATAGCTGTCTTCTTCTTTCAAATGTAAATCAATGAAGACAGAAAGAGATAAATCATTCTATAATTAAACAAAGTTTATAAGCAAGGCAACTAATTGTTAATAATCTTTATCTTTAAAACGTTATGCGGAATATTCCGTATGATAAAATATGACATAAATGTTTAATTTCCGAAAACTGAAACCCACGCACACATAATAAACATTATCACGTTAGCTCACATGCAAACGTGTACAAAGGGGACCCGGTTTAAGAGTCCGGAGTCCGCCCTTTTATGAATAATTTGCAAAATTCGTGACGGAATGTACTTTAGGAATACGTGACAAATAATTTAATCTATGGATTTTAAGCTTCGTTATCGGTTTAATGAAAGGAAAATGTCTGTTTTTGAATTTTAATACGTTTTAAATATGTTCGAGGTACGTAATGCTTGTTGTCTTTTGTAGGATTATGTTTAATAGTCGGATTACATTGTGGCCGTAAATCGTTAACACTTACACATGTATTTGTATTCTTTTTTCAAATAGAAAAACAACAATTTGTTATAGTTTATTTAAAATTTTGAAATTCGAAGACAACATTCTTTCTTAACTGACAATATAAAGAATGAATTTATCTATTTGTCTTTTTATTTATGAGTGTGTGTTGAGACTCGCAACGAAGTTTCATATCGCACGTTACACACTAGAATCACGAGGGCTAGGCCGAAATAAGTGTAAGGATGTAACCGCCATTCCTATCAACTTAATTCAATTTAATTTATTTATTTGCTTTATACATGTTACGTCACTGTATTTACGACAAGCCAATATTTTAACTAAAATTAAATGTTAAAAGGCATTACAATACATTATAAAAGCACAAGTCTCAATATACACTTACTGGTTGTAGAGCTTTGTGCAAGCTCGTCTGGGTAGGTACCACCCACTCATCAGATATTCTACCGCAAAACAGCAGTACTTGGTATTTTTTTGTTCCGGTTTGAAAGATAAGTGAGCCAGTGTATTTACAGGCACAAGGGACATAACATCTTAGTTCCCAAGGTTGGTGGTGCATTGGTGTTGTAAGCGATAGTTAACATTTCTTACAATGCCATAGACATTGGCATTGTAAGAAACGTTGGTGACCACTTCCCATCAGGTGGCCCATATGCTCGTCCGCCTTCCTATTCTATATAAAAATTCACTTTACTATTAAATTGCAAAGCAAGATATAGATATAATTCCTTAAATTACACTTACAAAATTGATAAATAAATATTTTTAACATTTATTGCAGGAATCCATTAACAGAGTAAAAACATTTGTCATTCAATCAGTTGTGTAGTTTTTTTCTTGAATCTTAAAAGAGGCAGATCGTATATATGTTTGTATGTTTAGTATGCAAATCAAACCAATTGTTCTTATTCAAGTAAACTTTACAATGAAGCGTTTTTACGATATGATTATGTTTACTTCCAGTTAAGTACAGCGTGCGCGTCAGCTGTATTCGTATATAAATACACGAAACATTAATATACATTTAAATGCCAATATATCATGGGATGTACGTCACAGATATTAATTGAGAATTTTGGTTTATTTTATGTAAATATTTCAACAGACTGTAATTTATATAATAATAATATCCTGGGACAATTTGCACACACGGCCATCTGATCCCAAATTAAGCTTGTATAAAGCTTGTGCTATTGAAACCAGACAACTGACTACATATACAACTTTTCTTTTGTAAATACATACTAATATAGATAATAGATAATTACACCCAGACTCAAGACAAACAGACATGTTCACGCACCCTAATACCTGTCCTGGGTGGGAATCGAACCCACAACCTTCGGTGTGAAAGGCAAGCATCCACCAATCACGCCAAACGGCTCGTCATCGTATTACTATTATATACTATTTTACTGGTGGTAAGGCTTTGTGCAAGCTCGTCTGGGTAGGTACCACCCACTCATCAGATATTCTACCGCAAAACAGCAATACTTGATATTGTTGTGTTCCGGTTTGAAGGGTGAGTGAGCCAGTGTAATTACAGGCACAAGGGACATAAAATCTTAGTTCCCAAGGTTGGTGGCGCATTGGCTATAAGCGATGATTGACATTTCTTACAATGCCAATGTCTAAGGGCGTTTGGTGACCACTTACCATCAGGTGGCCCATATGCTCGTCCACCTTCCTATTCTATAAAAAAAAAAACTACTATACTATTTATATACTGTGCATTGAAGCATATACAATAACAAATCTTACGCTGACGTCATCTGACGCTCGAAATCTTACGCTTAGTTGACTAACGCTCGAAGTCACAGTTAGTCTCCCCTACCGTGTACCGAGCGCTAAAATATTTACAAATCAAAATTAATATTTCATATTTCTAAGCTACTTTTTTTATAGAATAGATGGAATAGGCGGACGAGCATATGGGTCACCTAATGGTAAATGGTCACCAACACCCAATGACATTGGCATTGTAAAAAATGTTAACCATCCATCGCCAATGTGTTACGTCCTTTGTGCCTGTAATTATAGTGGCTGACCCACCCTTCAAACCGGACCACAACAATACCAAGTTCTGCTGTTTTGCGGAAGAATATCTGATGAGTGTGTGGTACCTACCCAGAGCTTGCACAAAGCCCTACCACCAGTAAAAATACATAAACATATGTGGTTTTGACACAAGTCAAGAACTAATTCCTCTTGTTATTTAGAAATTCATTTCTCCATTTAAAGCCTGCGTTACACATTGACATAAATGACGAATTCGTCGATAATGCTTTATTCATATTTCCAATATGAATTTTCAATTGATTATGAATTCGTTGGTTGAAACTCTATATGAATATTTGAAATGTTTTTTTGTAAATAATTAAAAAGTAATATGCTTTTATGTCGTTCACATCGTAATATATGTCATTTTGAAATATACTACAAAGGCAGACTGGTAGACGGGACTTATATTGAATGGCCACATTCGTATAAAGCTATTTGCAATGTAAGGAGTATTTAAGTCATTTTCAATATTACTTTTTTTTTAAACATAGATAAGTGCACTGGCAAATGGTTAATGGTCGCCAATGGTCATAGACATTTAGGCACTGGAAGAAATTCTAACGATTCCTTATATCATCACCATCCTTGATAACTAAGAAATTATGTCCCTCGTGACTGTGAAATTACACATAAAAAGAGTCGCGAGAAGTCGTTGGATGCGGGCAGCGCAAGACCGGCCATAATGGAAATCCTTAGGGGAGGCCTTTGTACAGCAGTGGACGTCTTTCGGCTGAGATGATGATGGATGATGATGATGATGTGATGTAATTTTTCTCACTCACTCGTAGTGATCTTTTGCGGAACATATAGAAAATATATCAAAACACG